>NC_081411.1:821910219-822210219 GCF_030272615.1 Cryptomeria japonica | reverse complement strand
AATCTGTCCTATGGTCATGATGCCAAGTGCTCAAGGTTTTCTTACGTAGCAAACTCCCTTACTAGTGATGGCTTCTCCCATGCTCCAAAATTACTCAAATTGCTTACCCTTCCATCCACACTTGCTTATGCTTGGTTCTTGGGGCCTTCAACCTTCAGTTTCAATGTGCACTAGGGGTCTTCCATATGGAAATGCAGGGGCAGCAAGGAGCTACTCACCATGAATGCTCATAAACTTGTTTTAGATCTATAACTCTCAATTTGCTCAAATTCTTTAAAAGGGCTCAACTACCCCCAAATGAGGTTGCACATTTTCTGTGGGTTCCAATTACACTTGTGGAATATTTGAAATGTTTCCATTGTGTTTCAAAAGCCTCCAAGTTCCATTTTCCCATCGGTTTCAAGCATTCTTCAAAAACTGTCATTTTGTTGTGTTATGCAGTCATAAAATTACAGTCATGAACAGTCATTAATAAATCTCAAAATATTAATCACCAGAACAATCTATTCGGTCAGATTATAGAAATGCTAGTTATAGATCTTTCCTCCAAGTTATAGAAAGATCCAATAGTTGAATCTAAAGTTGTGATGATTTTTGCAAAACAGGGCTAAAAAGGGCTACTAGCCTGTGAGGCCTAATTGACACTTTTTTTGTTTGTTCTGCTCAACGATGGTCTTTTTAACCACAAATAAAGTTGGGGATGGTGTTTAGGGAGTTTTTTCTCAAATATTTTTGAGGTTTAGCCCATTGTCTATGCAATTTTGGGACTGTCCACATTTTGTGGCATGTTTTAAGGGTTTGATAGGGTTTTTTTGCTTGCAACTTGGAAAACACTTCCAACTACTCCTTCCACACCTCTTCAAAGACTTAGGACCTCTGCCACCATGATAGGAACCATCTACAAACATTTCCTTGCAGTCATATTGCCAAACACTTGGCAAGCAAGTGGGAAAACAATAAAAAGCCACTATCACTGTCTTTAATTCTGCCTTTTTCCGGTCAATTACATGTCCCTTGAGGCCTGCAAGAAAGGAGTGTTTGGAAAGAAGAAAAAAAACTTGAAGAACTCTTCAATAATATCAATATTCATCTATTACATAGCCTTCAAGATGCAAGGCTTGGATTATGCTTCAACAAGCATTCCTTGGGCATTTTGCCATTTACAAAATCAGAAAACAGTGAACTCACTGTTTGGTTGCAAAAAGGAACAAGATTGAAATAAGAACAAGTCAAATAGCCATCTAAGAGGATCCTCAACATAATTTTCCAAATCTCTAGGCTCTTGTCACATTCATTTGCTCACTCAAATCATTTTTGAGTGCAAACTATGAGTGTTATTCAAATTACTAGCCAAATGACAAACACTTGCCTAGTATCCACTCAATGGCATCTTCAAACCATTCTTCTGGCACAAAAAGAAAGAAATATACATTATATACACATGGATCAACTCGGTAGAATCCATAGGAGGGATCCCAAACCTGGATCAACCAAGTTGATGCATCTTACAACTCCAAACCCTTGGTAGGGCAGCAGATTCCCAATTATGAAATAATTTTACACAAACCAATTTCCAAGGTAAACCAGTACAATAATCACTTGTAAAGCATTTAATGACCAATATAAACACTTTCTAGAAGGTACAATATGGATACCAATGCTATAGTATGGATTGTTACTCTAAGAAGCAAAGCAAGAGTGAAATAAACCAAAAGTTCATGATTTTTATTAAAAAGTACTTGCTCAAACAAAAACCAACCCTTTCCAAGGAAAATGGAGGCCTTATATATTTTCTCTAGTTGGTTTTCAATCCCTTGTATGGACATGAGGCTTCAATAACTTCCTTATGCAAGAAAAAGACAATTTTGACAACTTTCTTAAGCCAAATGACAACTTTTGTTGCTCCAAGGTGCAATTTTCACAATCTAACCTCATCAACTTGTCTAAACAACTTATACATGCTTAAAAACACCAAACAAACATGTTTCAATGCTCTTGAGGACATTAGGAGATCTTTTTGGCAATTTTCCATATTTTTGCCAAAAATTGTCAACTCAAGGACTGAAAAGCAAGATTTGATCTCTCAAGCCAAAAATGAGATCAAAACCACTACAAATGACTCAAAACAACCTAAAACAACAAAAACAACCTAACACAAGACTTTACAAACATATAAGCATGAAATACCCAAAAATGGAGTTTTGACTCAACTAGGTGCTCCTGCACCATACTCCCGTAAAAACAAAGAAGTCATGTGACTCCTTGGGGCAGCAAAGAAGAAGAAATGCCAATGTCAGATTTAGGTATCCAAGTGGCCTCTAAGATAGGTTGATCCTTCCACTTGACGAGATGCTCCATGTAGGTGTGATTCCTTGTCTTTTTGAGAACTCTGGAGTATAGAACCTGTTCAGCATGGGAAAAAGAAAGAGAAGGGAGAGAGAGATCAGAAAGGGAATGGGAAACATCTGAAACTCTTTGAACCTCCTCAGGTGGTTTCCCTTTGAAAGCAATTAGATCTGCAACATTAAAAATGGGGGACAAAGAAACATTAGTAGACAAATCAACTTTACAAGCATTAGACCCATACCTAGCCAAGATCTTGCAAGGGCCTATCCTCCTCATCTGAAGCTTGCTTGGAACTCCCTTTGTAGCCTTTCCTTATACCATCACATAGTCACCTATGACAAGCTGAACATCTCTCTTTGTAGCATCCACTCTTGCCTTCACCTTTTGAGAGGTATCTTGGAGAGCTTTCCTTACTTGCTCATGAACCTCCTTCATGGAGTGTGCCATGTCATCTACTGTCCCACTCTTTTGTTGCAAGTTAGTGATATCTCTCAACTCCATTATACCCCTTGGATGCATACTATAAACAACTTCAAATGGACTTTTACCTGTAGATCTGTTAACACTGTCATTGTAGGCATATTCTGCTTGAGGAATGAGCTGATCCCAACTTTGTCCATATTCCTTTGTCAAAAACCTAAGCATGTTTTCAAGAGACCTGTTCACCACTTCTATTTGGCCATCATTTTGTGGATGATAAGCTGAACCAAAAGAGAGATTAGTACCCAATCTCTTCCTTAATGTTTTCCAAAAATGACCAAGAAACTTAACATCTCTATCTGATACAATGCTAGTAGGCAAACCATGAATCCTAACAACTTCCTTGAAAAATAAGTAAGCAATATGACTTGCATCATGTGTTGTTTTGCAAGGAATGAAGTGAGCCATCTTACTGAATCTATCAACTACCACAAAGATGCTACCAAATCCTGATTGAGTTCTAGGTAATCCTACTACAAAATCCATGCTAATGCAATCCTAAGGCCTATGTGGAATGGGAAGAGGCTGATATAAACCAGCATTAGAGGAGTTACCTTTTGCTTTCTGGCATACCAAGCACTGCTCAACATACCTCCTGATGTCTCTTTGCATCTTAGGCCAATAATAGAACCTTTGAACCAGCTCTAAGGTCTTATTGAGACCAAAATGCCCACTTAAGCACCCATTGTGCTTCTCTTGAATGAGGTTCTCTCTCATAGAACCTTGTGGAACACACAACTATCCACCCCTCAATAATAAACTATATACACCTGCTCTGGTAAGGTAAAAGAAATCATGGAAATGGCATCTCCCAAGAATATTAGTCAATTAAGATCACTACAAGGAAGACTCCAGTCAATCAGAAGATTTGTGGCTCAATTAGCAGATAAATGTCAACCATTGACTCACCTATTGCACAAACATGTTAATTTCAAATGGGACCATCACTGTGAAGAAGCATTCAACAAGATCAAGGCATATCTCATGCAACCACCTGTTCTAATGTCACCAATTCCAGGAAAACCATTATTACTCTATGTATCAACTACCGAAGCATCATTGGGAGTTTTGCTCGCACAAGAGGATAATGAAGGAAAAGAATGAGCCATCTACTACATCAGCATAACACTAGTGGGATATGAGGTTAACTATTCATCAACAGAAAAAGCATGCTTGGCAGTAGTTTTTGCTTCTCAAAAACTACGACACTATCTACTATCTCACTCCATCAAGTTGATAGCTAAAATTGATCCTCTGAAGTATTTGCTCAACAAAGCCACATTGACAGGACGACTAACAAAATGGATCATGATTCTAAGTGAGTTTGATATCAAATATGTTGACAGAAAATCTATCAAGGGGCAAGTCATCGCAGATCAACTAGCAAAAACACCACTTCAAGATAATCATCCTCTACAAATTGAATTTCCTGATGCTGATATCTTAATAGTTACAACAAAAACATGACAACTATACTTTGATGGTTCATATACACAACACGGATCAGGAGCAGGAATTCTTTTCATCACACCACAAGTGCATACAATCCCAAAAGCATACAAATTAAGCTTTTCGTGCACAAACAATATAAAAGAGTATGAAGCATTGGTAACAGGTATCAAAATGGCTGTAGAATGGAACATAACACAACTTCAAGTCTTTGGAGACTCTCAGCTTGTCATTAATCAAATCAATGATGACTATCAAACAAAAGATGACAAACTCATGCCTTACAAAAAGATGGTGGATGATTTCAAGAAGTACTTTGTAGAAATAAATTTTGAACATATTCCAAGAAATGACAACAAAGAAATAGATGCCATGGCTACACTTGCTTCTCTATTGTAGACACAAGAAAATCAAGAGGGTTATGAATTCTTGGTTGAAGAGTTATTTCATCCTACCTATAATTGTCCGGATTCCCAAACCATATGTCAACTTATTGGACATGATTCCTCCCACTATGGCCAAACTTACACATACTTGAAAGACAACACCCTACCTCCTGACCTATCCAAGAACCAAAACAAAAACTTTATTCACCAATCCTCTCATTATACTCTCGTCGCAGATACCCTGTATAAACAAGGTCTAGACGGTACTCTCTTAAGATGTCTTGAACAAGAAGAATCTGAGAAGGCTTTACATGAAGTCCATAACGACATTTGTGGCACTCATTCAAGTGGTCTTACCCTTTCAAAAAAACTCATAAGCTTGGGCTACTATTGGCCAACTATGGAACGAGATTCTTTCAAGATAGCTAGAACATGCAAACAATGTCAGATCCATGGCCAGCACAAGAACTACATGCTTTAGCAACATCTTGGCCTTTTTGTCAATGGAGTCTGGATCTGGTAGGAAAGATAAATCCTTCCTCATCTAATGGACACAAATTCATCCTGGTAGCTACTGAATATTTTACAAAATGGATTGAAGCTATACCTCTCATCAATATCATAGGAAAACAAATTGTTGCATTTATCTTGAATTATATCATCTGTCGCTATGGAATACCAATGACCATTATCATTGATAATGGGCGACCATTCAAGAATCAAGATGTACAAGATCTATGTGAGAAGTTCAAAATCCAGCACAGATTCTCCACACCATATTATCCACAGGGAAATGGGCAAGTAGAAGCATCTAACAAAACTATCCTGAAAATTCTTAAAAAGACAGTGAACGATGCTGGGAAAGATTGGCATATCCAACTAAACCCTTCTCTATGGGCCTATCGCACCAGTATCCACACATCGACATGTGCCACACCTTTCTCTCTTGTATATGGATCAGAAGCCATATTGCCAATCGAAGTAGAGATACCTTCTCTACGTGTATCACTAAAGGTCTCATCCCAAATGAAGAACAAAGAGTATCTAGACTACAAGAGTTAGAACTAATCCATGAACGAAGACAAAATGCATTTGATCATCTAAAGCTATATCAAAAAAGAATGTGTCGGAGCTATAATCATAAGGTTAAACTAAGAATCTTTCAAGTTGGAGAACTACTGCAAAAGGAAAATCCACGCAACCAGGCAGATCGAGAAAAGAAAGGCAAATTTGAACCAAACTGGTTAGGTCCGTTTGTGGTCACAGCAGTATTTGGATCAGGAGCATATTAGTTATCAACACAAGACGGTGATCAACTCGAGGAACCTATCAATAGCATGCACCTGAAGAAGTTCTATGTCTGAAAAATTAGAAAAAATAAAAAACAGTGAAAAATCAGAAAAAATAAAAAACAGTGAAAAATCAGAAAAATAAAAAATAGTGAAAAATCAGAAAAATAAAAAACAGTGAAAAATTAGAAAAATCAAAAATAGTGAAAAATCAAAAACAGTGAAAAAGCAGAAAATCCAAAAAATCAAATATCAGAAAAAGTGCAATAAAAACAGATGGTGAAAACCTGGCAAACAGGCGCTATCTGTCGGCTAGCTCTTCCATCTATTAGTTCATGCATTCATTTTTCCATCAGCGCTGATCATCATGAAGCCTTTATACATATGCAAGCATCTCAGGTGGCTTCTTACCATGGTTTGGATCACTGGATATATCATAACGACTTTGTTTCTAGGCTTGGGGCAAAATCCTACACCTAGCTGGGGGCAAAACTTTTGATCAATTTTGAGCTTAATCAAACAAATAGACCAAATAGTTAGACAACTCTTATCAAGCAAAAACTGAGACACATCCAACATTGAACACAAGATCAAACTATCAACTATCAAGCTATCACGAAGTCAACCTAAGCACATCACACACTTTTCAGTGGATAATATCTTTTTGAATGATTGATTGTAACATGATTGTTCAACTTTTCTATATTGATTTTCGCTATCATGATTTCTGAGTGACTCCAGGATGTCATTGACTAGAGGAACAAGGAAGAAACATGATATTTTTCTTGTCTGCTGTCTGAAAATTAATCACGAATATGTGCAAATTTGTCTCGAGACATGATCATCAGAATATCATTGAAGACATTTCCGATTTGTGTATTGAAATGATTAATACTACCTGTTTTACGCAAACAACACTCAGGTCATCTCAGTTCAATTATACCTTGATGCTTGTGTTAACTTGCAATATCAAAATCTAGGAAAGAAGTGCTCAGTTCATCATGGTTTAATTATACCATCGATGTTTGCACTCACTTCCCACATTTCAAAAGCTCAATGATGACAAAAACGCAAAATAATCCAATGACTGGTCTGGTCATAGCTTTGCATTTCATTTGCATTTTAGCTTGGATTTCATTCTTGCATGGATCCCAAAAGCTCCTTTTATCCAAGGTTAAATCTATCACAGGAATCATCAAAGTATCATCAAAAGTGTATACGTAATCAGAATGATGATTCATATCTCTCCAGATATTATCGACCTAGCTCAAATCTTATGCTATCTCTCTCAACAGAATCAACAATCAGCATATCCAAAATATTTCTACAACTTGATATCAACAAAATGTCAGTTCTTTATCTAATCAACCTTATCAAATCAAATCAATCAATCAAACATAATCAATTCTATTACATCTTATACAGGATGAATCCTTCCTGAAACCAGACGATCTGATTTTGATTCATGTCTTATACAGGATGTATCCTTCCTGAAACCAGACGTTCTGATCATGTCTTATACAGGATGAATCCTTCCTAAAACTAGACACTTTGATCATCCATGTCTTATACAATATGAATCCTTCCTGAAACCAGACTGAATCAAATCAATCAATATTTTTCAATCTTACAGATCTAGGCAATCAAGCTAATCAAAGAACTCGCACTTTCATCAAACCATAGTTGTAGAAATCAAATCAAATCTATCGGGATATCAATCTCGCAAAAACTCCAAAGATCAATTATCTCAATTAATCTCTCGAGGGGGCATCATTATACTGGAATTTAGCAATCAAGAGCTGGGGCATCCTATTAAATCAATATCATCGTCAAAATGAGATTATTCTTTGAATCAACGCGTCATCACACCTCGCTTCAAAGAGGGGCAAAATGTATACACCTAAAAAATGGTCTGAAGATAATTAATTAAATAAGCAATTATTTAATTAATCTCTCCTTCCCAATTTAATTGAATTCACTAAGCAATTTGATTAAATTTCCCTTTTCATCTACTTATTAATAAATCTAAGGATTTATTAAATAGGTTCATTTCATTTCACCCCTCTAATTAATTAATTCAAATTAATTAATTCCCTCCATCAAAATCATTTCTTCTAAATCCCCTCATTAATTAAAACAAATCAAATCATGAGTTGTTGAGATTAATTAGCCATTTTTCTGTTATTTGAATTTCTAAATTCAAATTCTCCTAACTTCTACCACTCCTAAACCTAACCATTCCTAAACCTAACCCATTCTACCTACCACCTTGTCCCCTTTCGTCCAACATCTTCTAGAACCTTTGTGACACTTGTCACTAAGTGTTCCCTTTAATCCAACTCCCTTTGCCAACCTCCTCCAATTTAACCATTGATATCTTCAGATCAATCTCAACTGTTGATTCATGCCAACTCACCCCTAGCCTTGGAAAATCCTATAAATAGACCTCATTTTGAGTAATATGGATCCCATCTCATTCGTAGCTTAAGCATTGTTATTATAGGCATCTAACTTCTAGTTTATCAGTTTTAGCAATGCTATCATGCTCATTTTAGCTTAATTGCATCTTCATTCTAGTTAATTTTCTAGATCAATCAATGCATTCATATAGCTTGATCATGCTATTCTTGCTAGATCGTGCATTTTCAGCATTCAAATCCTCCATCTAAGTGTAGTCAAGTCACTGGAATTTGCATACTAAGATCTGATTTTCATACTCGCATTTACTAGGAGGCAATAAGTCGATTAGCTATGGTTTTACATGTCTTTGATTTAATCTACTAACCATGCTTGTAATGATTTATTGAGTGCATTGTGGTTGCAGGTACAAGTACACTTCACAGAGCACGACATAGACCATCTTGCAAAGTGAAATCAACATAGGCACCATGGTAGTTATTCTCAAAATCTTTACAAACTTTGTAAGCTTCTGCAAAATCATTATCAGTAGGATACATGTCCCTGAAACTATCAATACCAATACTCTGAACTTGAATCTCATGAATAGTTAACAACCTTCTACTCAAAGCATCTTCTACTTTATTCAACTGACCCTTCTTATGCTTAAGAGTAAAAGTGTAAGCTTGTAAATATTCTACCCATTTCACATGCCTATGATTCAATTTATCCCGTGAGTTCAAGAAACTAAGTGTCTGATTATCTGTATATACAACAAACTCTTTAGGAAGAAGATAGTGTCTCCATTTCCTAAGTGCTTGTACCAATGCATAAAGTTCTAAATCATAGGATGAGTACTTTTTCTTTGCATTATTTAACTTTTCACTAAAAAATGTTATTGGTCTATTTTCTTGACTTAAAACAGCTCCTACTGCAATATTGCTAGCATCACATTCAATAGTAAAAAGCTTGTCAAAACTAGGTAAAATAAACATTGGTTGAGTAGCTACTTTAGTTTTTAGTAATTCAAACCCCTTATTTTCTGCACTTTTCCATTGAAACTTTACCTTGACACCCCCTTTGATGGTGTCCAACATTGGAGCACAAATCTCACTGAATCCCCTGATGAATTTCCTGTAAAATTGAGCCAAACCATGGAAGCTTTTGACATCACTGGCTGTCTTAGGAGTTGGCCAACTGGTTATTGCTGCAACCTTGGAGTGACCCATTTTCAGATTGCCTCTTGATACAACAAAGCCAAGATAGACTAATTCTTTCTACATGAAATCACAATTTTCTAGATTTATGGTTAGCTGTTCATCAGATAATTGTTTCAAAACAATAGCTAAATGTTGTAAGTGTTCTTCCTTAGTCTTGCTGAAAATAAGAATGTCATCTAAATACACTACAACAAATTTTCCAATGAAATCATGTAAAAATTCATTCATGGGCCTCATGAATGTGCTGGGAGCATTTGAGAGTCCAAAAGGCATGACTAGCCATTCATAGAGACCCTCATTTGTTTTGAAAGTTGTCTTCCACTCATCTCCCTCTTTGATTCTTATCTGATGGTAACCACTCTTCAAATCAATCTTGCTGAAGTACTGTGCACCCCCCAAACAATCCATCAAATCCTCTATCCTGGGTATGGGAAATTTGTATCTGATGTTGATCTTGTTGATGGCCTTGGAATCTGTACAAAGTCTCCATGTACCACCCTTCTTATGTGCCAACACTATAGGTACTGCACAAGGACTAATGCTTTTCCTAATCAACCCTTGGTCTAAGAGTTCTTGTATTTGTCTTTCTACCTCTTTGTTTTGCTTAGGGGTCATTTTGTAGGCTGCCTTATTGGGCAAAGAGGCTCTAGGAGGTGGTAAAGTTGTAGGTGTACCATCACTGATTATTTTTTTGAAGTTATCAAGGATTTTCTGCACCTCACATGGTATCTCCACTTTCTTTTCTACCTTTTCCTCCTTAGGCTTCACTATGAGTGCAAATCCTACTCCCTCACCCTCTTCTAGTGTTTTTATGAACTCTTTCTCATTGACTAACAAGATGTTAGGCACTTTTTTGCTGCTCTCTCCTTCTTCATTGAGGGATTGAATCTGATAGTTTACTCCATCTTTTTGAAAGGAATAGGAGTTTCTTTCCCCATCATGCTGTGCTTTTCGGTCAAATTTCCAAGATCTACCCAACAATAGGTGGCAAGCATCCATTGGAAGGATGTCACATAGGATCCTATCAGTATATCTGCCTATGTGGAAATCTACCCAGGCTTGCTCATTTACCAACACATGTTGCCCCTTGTTTAGCCATGTTACCTTGTATGGTTCTTTGTGTTGTATTCTAGGTAGTTTCAACTTCCTGATTGCTTCTTCTGATATGATGTTATCAGTGGATCTTGAATCTATGATCACCTTACACACCTTTCCCATGATTTTACACTTAATCCTGAACAATGCTCTTCTCTGTGAGGCCTCTGTACTCTGTGGCTTCTTCATCAACACTCTTTTAATCATTAAACTCTCACCATCTTCTAAAGCTAGGTGGTTTAATGCTGAAGTTCTGGGATTACCTCCATCTTCCTGAACATAATTTACCCTCTTTTCACCTCCATAGGATGAACTAGGCTTCTCTGGGCATTTATAGGCAGGGTGGCCTAACTTTTGGTAGTTGTAGCATTTCATGGTTGAGAAGTAGGACCCTCTCCCTGGTCCATTAGATCTACCCCTACTCGAGTTGCTTGATCCCCTACCCCTATAGTTGGGTTTGCTTTGAGAATCCCCACTTTGCTCTAGAAGTTTAGAATCTCCTTGGGATCGTTGATCTATGATCCTTCCCCCAAAACTACCTTTTTGGCCTCTACCACCTCTTCCCCTACGTCAGCCTCTATTGTTTTGCTCTTTCTTTCTTCTACCTCTCTCTTCCACCTAAAGTGCCAATTGGTAGCACATGTGTACGGTTTGTGGGCATAACGAGCTCATCTCTTCCTGGATGTTCCACCTTAATCCATTTAAGTACCTTGCCACTTTGATACTCTCATCCTCCACTAGTCTGGATCTCATGCACAACTTCTGAAACTCTTCAGTGTAGCTACTAACATCTAGGTCTTTCTATCTCAAGTTTTGTCTCTTCTTGTGAAGTTGTATCTCATAGTCTTCAGGAAGGTAGGTCTCTTTGATTTTGGCTACCATTGCCTTCCAGGTGGCTAGTGGTTGCTTACCTTCTTTCACCCTTTCCTCTTGGATGAATTTCCACCATGTTAAGGTTTCCCCTCTCATCCTTGACTTTGCCACCTTGACCTTTTGTGCTTCAGTCACTCCATCACATTCAAAATGGTTTTCTAACCCTTCAATCCACTCTATTAGAGCATCTGGATCCTTATTTCCACTGAAAAGGGCCACTCCTTCTAAGGTCTTACCACTCATAGCTCTCAAGGCTTTCAAGAATGGTTCTTGCTCAATGACAGGGTCAGGTATGGGAACCACATCTTCTATGGCCACCATTTTACCCTTATCACCAACCTTATCATGGACCTCTTCAGTTTTGAATTCTACCTCAGCTACTTTCATTGCTATTTGGTCTAATCTTTCTCTGACAACCCTATTTTCTTCTTCTTGGTCCTCAACCTTCTTTGCCAATTCTGCATTGGTCACCATGGTTGCCTAATGTGTTTTTCCTCCTAAATCTTTTGTTGGCTCTGATACCACTATGATAGGGAGCTTGGTAGGTAAGCACTCACAAGGCTAGTTTGCTAAAAAAGGATCAGTTTGTTACCAAAGACTTGTAGATGTTGTTGTTTATGATTTTTCAATCTGTCTTATGGTCCTGATGCCAAGTGCTCAAGGTTTTCTTACCTAGCAAACTCCCTTACTGGTGATGGCTTCTCCCATGCTCCAAAATTACTCAAATTGCTTACCCTTCCATCCACACTTGCTCATTCTTGGCTCTTGGGGCCTTCAACCTTCAGTTTCAATGTCTACTAGGGGTCTTCCACATGGAAATTTAGGGGCAGCAAGGAGTTACTCACCATGAATGCTCATAAACTTGTTTTAGACCTATAACTCTCAATTTGCACAAATTCCTTAAAAGGGCTCAATTATCCCCAAATGAGGTTGCACGCTATCTGTGGGTTCCAATTACACTTGTGGACTGTTTGAAATGTTTCCATTATTTTTCAAAAGCCTCCAAGTTCCATTTTCCCATCAGGTTCAAGCATTCTTCAAAAACTATCATTTTGTTGTGTGTTATGCAGTCATGAAATTACAGTCATGAAAAGTCATTAATAACTCTCAAAATATAAATCACCAAACAATCTCTTTAGTCCGATTATAGACATGCTAGTTATAGAACTTTCCTCCAAGTTATAGAAAGATCCAACGGTTGAATCCAAAGTTGTAATGATTTTTGCAAAACAGGGCTAAAAAGGGCTCCTAGCCCGTGAGGCCTAATTGACACTTTTTTTGTTTGTTCTGCTCAACGATGGTCTTTTTAACCACAAATAAAGTTGGGGATGGTGTTTAGGGAGTTTTTTCTCAAATATTTTTGAGGTCTAGCCCATTGTCTATGCAATTTTGGGACTGTCCACATTTTGTGGCATGTTTTAAGGGTTTGATAGGGTTTTTTTGCTTGCAACTTGGAAAACACTTCCAACGACTCCTTCCACACCTCTTCAAAGACTTAGGACCTCTTCCACCATGCTAGGAACCATCTACAAACATTTCCCTGCATTCATATTGCCAAACACTTGGCAAGCAAGTGAGAAAACAATAAAAAGCCACTATCACTGTCTTTAATTCTGCCTTTTTCTAGTCAATTACATGTCCCTTGAGGCCTGCAAGAAAGGAGTGTTTGGAAAGAAGGAAAACACCTTGAAGAAGTCTTCAATCACATCACTATTCATCTATTACATATCCTTCAAGATGCAAGGCTTGGATTATGCTTCAACAAGCATTCCTTGGGCATTTTGCCATTTACAAAATCAGAAAACAGTGAACTCACTGTTTGGTTGCAAAAAGGAACAAGATTGAAATAATAATGAGTCAAATAGCCATATAAGAGGATCCTCAACATCCTTTGCCAATTCTCCAGGCTCTTGTCACATTCATTTTCTCACTCAAATCATTTTTGAGTGCAAACTATGAGTGTTATTCAAACTACTAGCCAAATGACAAACACTTGCTTAGTATCCACTCAATGGCATCTTCAAACCATTCTTCTAGCACAAAAAGAAATAAATATACATTATATACACATGGATCAACTTGGTAGAATCCATAGGAGGGATCCCAAACCTGGATCAACCAAGTTGATGCATCTTACAACTCCAAACCCTTGGCAGGGCAGCAGATTCCCAGTTATGAAATAATTTTACACAAACCAATTTCCAAGGTAAACCAATACAATAATCACTTGGAAAGAATTTAATGACCAATATAAACACTTTCTATAAGGTACAATACAGATACCAATGCTACAGTACAGACTGTTACTCTAAGAAGCAAAGCAAGAGTGAAATAAACCAAAAGTTCATGATTTTTATTAAAAAGTACTTGCTCAAACAAAAACCAACCCTTTCCAAGGAAAATGGAGGCCTTATATAGTTTCTCTAGTTGGTTTTCAAGCCCTTGTACAGACATGAGGCTTCAATAACTTCCTTATGCAAGAAAAAGACAATTTTGACAACTTTCTTAAGCCAAATGACAACTTTTGTTGCTCCAAGGTGCAATTTCCACAATCTAACCTCATCAACTTGTCTAAAAAACTTAGACATGCTTAAAAACACCAAACAAACATGTTTCAATTCTCTTGAGGACATTAGGAGACCTTTTTGGCAATTTTCCACATTTTTGCCAAAAATTGTCAACTCAAGGACTAAAAAGCAAGATTTGATCTCTCAAGCCAAAAATGAGATCAAAACCACTACAAATGACTCAAAACAACCCAACACAAGACTTTACAAACATATAAGCATGAAATACCCAAAAATGGAGTTCTGACTCAACTAGGTGCTCGTGCACCATGAATCCATGGAGGATATCTAGATCACTAATTAAGGTAAAAAACATATATTAGTATTTACTGTAAGGATTCCCAAAGATACTGAGAGGGGGGGTGAATTAGTATCTAACTGGTTTGCAGATTTTCTAACCTTATTAAATATTTTGCATTCTAAAACAATGTACCGGTAAACAAGAATTAATGCAGTAAATAAGAATAGTAAAGACAACATAGAAAGCACACCATAACACAAGATGTTTAACGAGGAAACCTGGTGTGGGAAAAACCTCGGTGTGATTTGTGACCCACAATATTCATTCACTGGCCAATGAATGGATATTACTTACAAGAGGAGCCAACACATGTAGGAAGGCCAACTGCCTAAAGCTCACTGCTCAAATACAAAAGGAAGTCTCACTGACTTACAAAATGGATTATGAAAATCCAATATAGTGTACTATTACAAAACAACATCTGCAATGCCAGATTCAGTACCGGTGTAAGTTCATACAATAACCATAAACCCTTCTACAAAATCTGGCTTAATATTCACTCTACATATCCATCATATCTATCCTCTATGTTGTCACACAAAATGATCTACAAGATCTTATACTTATATATGAGTCTTATTACAATATGGCATGTCGGCTTACAAAAAGATATTACAATTAAATACAAAATACAATAATCAACATCCTATCGGTTGAGGTGCCGATAAACATTATTGCCACTGCTAGTGAACTATTTGTCGATGCTGGTGCCTGCTAGTGCCATAAGATTGCAAGGTTGCCATCAATGACAATACCTTCAATCACCTACAATTCTCATTGGAGTGTGTAATGCCAACATTTACTCCTAATAAAAAGGCATTTAATGGCATCTAGTGTCTATCAACACATGAGACATTATGAATGGTTGGATGAACTAGTATGATGGAAATGAATAGGTGAAGGATGAAGGTGGTTTATTATTGAATTAGAGCTAATTTGATATCCATAGACTAGTTCACAGTGGGATGACATGTTTTATCCGAGCTAAAGGATCGAACATATGGCCATGTAGGTAATTGAATGGTGCATGAAAGGGTATGTGGTCCAAAGATATGGACATGTCAAGAATTTTCCAAAAAAACTGTTTCAATAGCATATGCCCCTAGGTTTTGATCAAAATCATGACATGGATTTAGATAGGATGGAGATAGGACATGGGTAGGATAAGAAAGGTAAAAGGTTGTTAATGGATGATGAAAATAAGAAATGGGCAAGATACAAGATATGGGCTAAAGGGTGTGCATAAGGTGAAATAGATCTAGGATACATGATGCTTATGAAAACCCTTAGCCTTAACAAGATCAAAGGTGGAAAAGGGAAGATGGGTGTATATAGGGTAATGGATAGGTGATAGTTAATAATGAAGGATGTAGTAGGTAGGATGGCATGGATGAAACTTGTCCCCCAAGTACAGATGTAAGAGGATCAAGAATTACACATTATGTTTGTTTAACAGGTTTTCATCATGGTACTTGCCCAAGGAGCCACTGAAGTAGTTTTCTCTATTGGATAGATTATTTCTTTTTATTTTTTTCCGTTTATTTATTTATTTATTTTTCACTTTTTGGATATAAAAAATAACACCTATTTGCTAGGTTTTCATTGAACAAAGATATTATTTGGAAAATGATGTATGCATGATAGGTGATAGAGGAAGGACTCAAGTGTCTAGTTCCTTGGATGGTATCCCTTAAAGAGGTGCTATAATGAACCATGGCTATTAAAGGTATTCTCATAGATGTTGGTAAAATGATGGTAAGGGGATGGAATGGTGTAAGGATTTATCCAAAATATTGGACAAGAGGGATGAAAGGAAAGAAAATATCTATTGGATAATGGATGGGTTGTTGAAAGATTCATGTATGAGTGAATGGAAATGTTGGCACACACCTTGTGGAATGATGGAGGAAAAGTGGATTTTGAATTTTGAGATTTTGATGGTGTAGTTGTGGATTATGGGACATAAGGACCAAACACTAATACATTTGGGGTCAAATTTGGATGGAGGTTTCCGACGGACAAGGAGCATTGTGTGAAAATTTGATTTTTTTTTAAAAAATGCATGTGTTCGTCAGAATTCTGACGACCTCGAGCATTATATTAAAAAAAAAACCCATAACGCATTTTCATTGTGATAAAGCAAACCGAAGCCGCTGCCCCCCCCCACCGGAGCGATCTCTGCACTGCAAGCAAGGTAAGGTTTTTGGCGGCATTTAGAAGGACCTTTTCAAGATTTGATTTGATCGGCCATTTAAACTTGCTTTGCAATCCTTAACATGATCGTCCATATTAATTAGGTTCCTTTGCAATTTTTCACTTGGGCAGATTTTGAATGTTTCTTTTGTGTAAGCAATTCAGTGTTTTCTCATTCTTTTGTGTAAACAAATCTGTATTTTGATCTTCTTTGTTTGATGAGTTCACTATTATGAACTTGTTTAAGACAATCAGACTGCCTTGTTTTTTCTTCCTTCACTAATATTGGCATTGATGACAAATGCGTAGCCTCCCTCATCTACTTATCTATTTCTATATCTATATATCTAGATATAACCAGACAGCTTCTTCTTACTCCTAGTTAACCGGGGGGCACTTAGGAACAACTACACTCATAGTCGGCTTCCAAACCACAGTCAGATACACGAATTTACAGTTGACTTTCAAACCACAGGCAGAGCAGAGCTTGTTCCCTCAGTGTTTGCAATTTCAATTGCATCTGGATTTTGACTTTGTGGTATTCCTCAATTCAATCAATCATTTCCCTTTCATTGGTATCACAAGGTCTTGATGCTTTTTCTTATTCATTTGTATAAACAAATTTGCCCCTCATCATTCATTCGCATTGCATCAAGTCAGTCTTAGGTTCTCCATTTGTATTACCTCATCCTTATGTGAACAAAACCTTCACTCCCAAATCGATGATTAAAGTTCCATTTGCATAAGGTGATTTGGAAGATCAAGTTTTACTTGTCTTCACTTGTACAAACAAATGAACTTGATCAGATTTTGATCACTCATTTGTTTTTCTCTGATCTTTAATTGAGGATACTTTATTTTTGGATACTTGAACAAATTGTCCAACCTTGCAACCTCAATGATTGGGAACATAATTCTAACATAAAACAACAAAAAGATGCAAAAAAATAATCCACACAACGGAGCCTCAAGATGTAAGGATTATCTTGGGAAAACCCTCAAAGGGAAAAAAAAATCCTCAAGATTCACCTTCTTATATTAGATAACAAAAACTCATAATATTTGCCACTAGAGCTTCATACAAGTTCGGTTGTAGCCCAGGGTTACAATAATATCAAGTAAACTCTATGGCATATCCACAAGGAGGCCTATATCTCAATCCTTCACTTGCTAACTCAGTTGCTTCTCTCATCTCCCACACATCATTGCTCTTTCCTGACTTCTGATTCTGCTTTCTTACTTCTAGTTCCTCACTCTCTTTTCTCCGTACTTGGAAAAATCACAAGTCATGCATATATATCATCCACAATTCTTCAAAAAAAAATTGAGTTAACTAAAAGTATAAACCTTCACCAAACATGTAATAGGCCAAGCCCAAAACCCCACATGTTACTCCAAAGGAAAGAACACAATATGTGTTACCCAATGTAAACACATCTAGTCCCAATGGTCACCCACATAGTATCTTCGATGAGAACACGTTACAAACCTCTGGCTACATCAATGTGGAACAAATAGTTGGCGAGTTTGCACAACTCTATCACATCAAACTTTCTGCTCGATGAGGCTCAACTCCAAAACTCTGAAATATGACACGTGTGTAGACATACTCTCCATCCAAACTAAAAATCATAACTCTCAAGTGCAGCAGAATGCGACACTCCCCATTGACTCCCTAATCAAGTAAAATAACACAATTTTCACCCTATCATCACTAAACATCTTTGTGGTAGCTCAAATCTCTAGAAACTCAAAGAACACTCCCTAATACCACCACTTCCTACCATCCAAACAACAAAACTAAATAATGAACTGAGATAGAATGTTGTACTCTCTAATAGCACTCTTTATGACACAATAAGGATTTACAAATCTTCCAAATTCTCCCTGATGCTCCTACATCAAATTCTATAGGTTCATTTTAGTTTTAACTAATGAATTGCCTAACCATCAACTCCACAAGTTCACTAATCTGCTCATAGCTCACTGCACTACCTCAATGATCAATGATTTGCACAAGAGCTCACTGCAAGCTACCTCAAGATGAAAATTCAATTGTACAAATTCAATGATTTTCACATGCTCGTTGCATTGAGACTAAGATTAAGCTCAACAAATTCAGGGATGTTCTCATGCTCACTCCATTGCCTCAATGGTCAATGATCTATATAGGTCCTCACTGTAAGTTGCCTCAAGATGCAAATTCATTATGATACTGCCTCCATGCAATAACCTCAAGAATCTAGCACAAATTCATTTTGCAAACTTACAATAAGGACTAGGACATTTTAATTAATTTGGAGTAGAAAGTAAAACATTTGAGTTAAGAAAAAAAATATTCATATTGGAAATATTATTCAAAGAACAAGTACTTTGTATCTATATCAGAAATATATACCGAGAGGACAATTAATGAAGGTGTTAAATTCAGATAGATTGGCATGATTATGCTTTTTTCCATTTGTCTTATATTTTATTTAATTTTGTAAGTCTTTAATATCCACTAAAAAAATACTTTAGAGGTTGTAGGTATAGCTTGTGAAAGATACATTTTAACATTTTTTGTTGAATGATTGTATATCTTTTTATCAATCTACTAAAAATGTGTAGCACTAGTACTTGGGTGGCAAAAGAGCATGGTATATGTAAGTATGTGTTGGCAGCAAATATTTTTTATTAAGTTGAATGCTTTATGATACAGCTATATGAATTTGAAAAGGGAGTTTTGAAAGGGCCTCACCCTTGTATATAGCATAGAAAGAGACAAGAAAAAATCCAAAAGGTAATAGAAGTGCTCACATAGAGCCAACAACAAAACAAAACAAAAAAAACTGAATATCACTCTATTACTGGCACTAGAAACAAATATAGGAAAAATTCCCAAAATATCTACAAAACTCACAACTTAAAGTGACTTGAACTTCACCAAGGAACTCTATACCTTGCAAGCGTCCATATCCTTAGCTTCAATCAAAATATGATTTTCTTCAATTCTAAGATATGAATCCAAGGGGAGAGGGGGACCCTTAAAGCTCTTCTCATTACATTAGTTACGCATTTTCCTTGTTTGAGTCCATAGATCATTTCCCCCAATGAGTTTCACTAGCCTTATTGAGGCATACTCCTCTAGGCAACAACCACTTACTAAGCTCATTCACAAATTGAAACCAAGAATGACATATTTAGAATGTGTCTAATCTCATCCTCCTTATTTGGATGAAGATGATTTCCAACCCTAAACCCATGAGAGGCATGGCCAACCATGAAATATTAATTTCAAAAACCAAAGAGACCATATATTTGATCTATTACACCCAAACTCCCAACCTACATGATAATGTAATTGGAGAAGGAAGCACCTTCTCCTCATCGACATTAATCTAGAACCTTGCAAATAAAAATTATTTTCTATATTTTTCCACATTTCCAACAACAATGAGCTGGCAAACAAAGCTAACACTTCATGTCCAAATCTCTTTGTCTCAATATTAGAAGGATTAGTTTTTAAACATTTCTCACCATGAAGGATTTTAATCACATCAATGGAGGTTTTGTGGCTAAAAGTATATGGAGAACTTGGGAGGTTGTTAAACCTTCACTTGTCTTGACTGGTTTCAATTTTTGAGATGTCATTTCCTTTAGGTAGTAGAAAATTTGGTGTTTCCTCTTTTACAATATCAAGGTCATCCTTTGGCTCACTTGCAATAGGTGAGGGCCATGTAATTTCACAAAAAATATATCCAATGCCCAAAGGATTTATTCTCTAGAAATTTTGAGTCTCATGTCATCAATTGAGACAAAGGCTAAGTTTTCCCTTTCTAATTATGATCATGAGACTTTTGAAATTGTTATAGAGGATATTCTACTTTATATGATTCACAAAATGAGTATTCAATCTTCTAAACCTTGGTGGAAAGATTGGAAGTTGGGGTCCAAACACAAATTTATGTAACTATAAGCCACATCTTGAATATCATTTTCTTTTAAAGATGGCATTTATAGTCATTTATCTCGATCTAGAAATATAAATTTCTCACCATCTACTTTACTTTTCTAGAGCCTAAATTGGTCCACTTTGCCCAGTGTAGTCTTGTCTAAGGCTTACCTGTGGGGTCACGTTAATTCATCTGAGCATCCAAGACCCTTGTTGCACATGCTATGTGTAGTTGGAGTCTTTGCAACATATGGATAGATAAATAAAACTATAAGTTTTTCATTTCATTTTTGAATAAAATATTTCACTTTTTTCTCAATTAATAATTTGTTCTAATGTTATTATAGATCTAAGTACACACCAACAAAGTTGCCCTAGAAGTGGCTCACCATTAGATATTTGTCAACCATCAATGTAATGCCTCATGTACCATGGATAGAGTTCCTTCATCTTCTTCCTACTCCTAGGGCTGCTCATTAAGAACACTAGACAAGTAGGAGTCTCTCGACTCATAGAAATCAATCTTCTTGGTTGTAGGTATCTTCATCAGTTGGTCAAATGGATCGTGGTCATTGGAGCATTGTGACCTATTTGGTTGCACATGGCCTCTCTTTTTCATCCATGTGGAGCTCCTAGGTGACCTTCTAGTGGTTCTTCTAGCTAGTTTGACTCCAACAAGTATCCTCGATTAGCAAATAGCCTATGTGGCATGTGCCCTATGCATGTCTTCTTTGTGAGGCACGTTGCTATGTGCAATGTGGCCCTAGGTGTATCTTCTCTATGAGGTGTATTGCCATGATATGTTAGGATTTGTAGTGTGCAGGCCACAAATGCATGCATGAGGGACTATTATTATAGTCATGTTTTTTGGGCATGTAACCTAGGCATGTCTTCTCCATTAGGTACATGGCCATGCCGTGTGGGAGTTTTTGTGTTCATGCCACAAATGCACACATGAGGGACTATTATTGCAGTCATGATGAATCTTCACTCTATTTAGCCACAATTTCTAGTCGTAAGTTATGTAATGTGCACTTTTAAGGATTGTGAAGTTTCCTTCAATTATTGATGATCACTATTTTATTTTATCTTGTTTGAATTAGTTTTCTCTATTGTGTAGGTATTGTGGCTATGTTTGATTTGCTATTGGAATTGAACACATTTATTTGACTTATTATTGTTACTATTTTTTCTTTCTTTCAATATTTATGATCTTTGGTAGTTTAGTGAAACTCTTGCTACTTTTAAATGTTGCCTTCTTTGTTGTGATGTGATTCCTCACCAAGATCAACATAGATAACCTTGGATGAGTGTATATAAGGAATCAAACATTGGGAAAATTTGAGGATAGGGGTAAGTGTTTGTTGTATGGGTAGCTACGATCCACTTGTACATTCTTAGTGATTATTGACGGCTATGTCTTGGAGCTGGCTAATCCCATTAAACAAACAAGGGGGAAGTCATACATAATCGTATGGATCCTCCCTAGTTGTGTGTGGATTCAAGATGACCATCATTTCATATGGTTCTTGGTTACTTTGTGAGACCATGGCATCCTCTTAGACCAATATGTGAGCCTTGTATTGTTATCCTTGCAATGTGGATGAATAAGTGTATGTTTAAAAAAATGCTTTGCTTAGAATACTCAAAAATGTCTCTCAAAAAGTCTACAACAGGCAAACTTTTCGTAAGAATTTGCAGACACAATGCTCAGAAATTCACACAATCAACTACATTAAATACGTTCTCTATTAAGTTCAATGGTTTTGGTTCGATTTGCAATTTTTGTGAAGCTTTTGCAGTGAAGTTTCCATAGCTTGATTTTTTTGCCTGTGAAGAAAGACCATGTCAGATAATATCAGGGAAGAGCAAAATAAGGAGACAATTGCTAGATTGTGGTCTAACTTGAAAAGAAAAGGTGATGGGAAATGTTATTGTCCCTACAAAACTTGTAAGGGCTTAAAGACTAGAAGACTTCTATTCAAAACAACTAAGAAACATTGTAGGTAGCATGGTCACATTGAAGGGGGACATGATTATCATCCACTGGTAAGTTGTTCATTATATCATTTTAACAATTTATATACATAAGAAATCACTTGATAATGAGATCATGATCACGGTTTATTTATGTATATCAATTTTATATAGGTGGAGCACCCTAGGATACATGGTATGGATCAACAAAACCCTCAGAATATGGTTTTGGAAGTGGAGGAACATGGAGGTGTGAATATCGAAGCTGAAGATAATGATCCCATGGAAGATGACGATCATGCACCAGAAAACACAATTGAAGATGATGGTACAAATACATTGATCCATGACACATTTAGTACTAGCACAACTGATCATGATGATCAGGATGACCTTGATGTTCATGATTTACCTCTTCTTGAGAAGGCATATGAGCCCCTTTACAAAGGCTCCCAAACAACTCTTCTCTCTGCTGTATTGTTGTTGGTGAACTTGAAGGTTATGAATGGTTTATCCAACATAGCAATCTCTCGTATGTTAAGGTGTGTCATACATGTCATTACAGTTAATAAATGGTGAATCATGTACCATTAATATTATTTATATTAACACCTCAAACTTTTTTTTTTGTTGTAGATTGATAGGTGAGTTTTTCTTACCACCATCAAATATTCTACCTCGCTCATACCAAGAATTATCTGCCATTATGAAAGATATTGGAATGGAGTATCAAACAATAGCTGCTTGTCCCAATGATCATATTATATATCATAAACAACATGAATTTGGAACAGAATGCCCTGAATGTCATATTAGTAGATATCGAACAGATCAAATAACAAAAAAGGTGCCTTGCAAGGTTCTTCGTTATATTCCCATTATTCCACGTATGCAATGATTATTCAGGTGCACTAGCTCGGCACAATTTATGGATTACCATGCACGCAATAGAAGTCAAGATGACATTATTCGAATGCTTGCAGATGGTTCAACATTTATGGACATAGAGGAAAGTGGCCACACTTTAAAGAAGAACCTCATAATCTCAGGCTTTCATTGGCAGCGAACGGTGTCAATCCATTTGGAGAGTTGATATTTGTTTACTCGGTGTGGCCTATTTTTATTATCAACAATAATATTCCTCCATGGATGTCAATAAAGAGGGAGCACATAATGTTGGAAATGATTGTTCCAGGTATTTTATCATTTAATAGTCATCTACATTTAATTATAAATATTGTAGTAAAATGGTCATAATAATTATGTAATGTTTTTGTTCATTCCACTAGGCAAGTACCAAGTTAAAGATATGAATGTATATATTGAGCCTCTTATCGATGAGTTGTTGGAGTTATGGAATGGTGTGACCATGTATGACATCTCTAGACCAATAGGACAAAGACAATTTCAATTCCATGCAATGCTTGTACGGACAATACATGATGCCCTAGGGCTAACACATTTTTGTGGTACGTTATAGTGTTCAAGTTGCGCATGATAATTATAATTATAAAAATTAACAGATTTAATAGAATTATACATTATCTTGTAGGTCTTCAAACAAAGGGAAAATTTGCATGTCCAGTTTGTGGTCCAAAGATGAAATCCCGTCATTCAAAAAGTTTAGGAAAGCAGGTGTTTGATGAGTATAGGCACTTCCTTCACAAAAATCATAAGTACCGAAATACTGAAAAACATCTTTTCAATGGGAAAGAAGAGACTACATCAAAGCCACGAAGAATGACTCCTCATTTATGGAAGTTGGAATATAATATAATTAATAGTCAAGGTTATGTCATTCCATCTAATGGTTTATGTTTGGAATTTGAATTTTTCTATCATGTTTTTTTTACTGATGATGTAATTGATGATACTGAAGGTTGTCAAGGCATGGATGGCCACCTTCCAAAGGGACTAAAAAGTTATCCCAGACAATTTAGTAGGTTGCCTTACTACGAGCAGCTACAAATTGTGCATTTGTTTGATACAATGCATATTGGAAAGAATATAACAGAGACATTATGGAAAATATTGGATGGTAGGCGTGACAAAGAAAAAATTGTCAAAATTTGTAGTGACATTGTGGAATCCAATCATGCAATGAAAAATGTCATTCAATCAAATAGCAATGGAGATCAGATTAATATAAGTGCCCTTCCTTGGTTATTAATGGAGCAACAAAGCAATTCTATAAAAGAAGTCATACGAAAAATTCGATTTCCCACAGGATTTGCTGCGAACATAAACAATCTCATATCAAAGAAGAGTGAATTTGGGCCAGGGATGAAAACACATGATTGGCATACCTTCATTAAGGTAATTCACGTTCTTGTGTATTTACTATATATTTGTATACTGCGCATGTACTTTTCATTGTATTATGTTAGAAAACAATGAAAAGATCATTTTATAATTGTTGCAGTACGTTCTACCTCTATCTCTCCCAGACCACTTCGACAATAATATCAAGCAAGTCATATATGATCTTGGAAAATACATGAGGTAAGTAGTGATGTTTGTTCAATTTGTTGTATAGATATTATATTTGCCATTTGTTTTACTTGTTATGCAATATATTTATATATTATTTTGTAAAGTCTCATTTATATATTTTTGCGTCTTCAACCTCTTTAATTAGGTGGTTGTCATATAAAGAAATCCACAAGGAAGATATAAAATATTGGAAGAGAAAAATCCCTCATCTAATGTGTGAAATGCAAAAGTGTCTACCTTCAACTTTTTTCAATGCACAAGAACACTACCTCATACACCAAGTTGAGGAGATCAAATTGTGTGGACCTATACACACTAGGTCAATGTGGATGGTTGAGAGGAACTTGAAATTTTTGAAGGATTTGGCTCGACAAAGAGCACATCCTGAGGGTTCTATGGTGGAGGGATATATGGTATACCAAACTATGGTGTACATTACTGAATATCTTCCTAAGTTTGCAGCAAAAATCCACATAGATTGCATTTGGGATCCCAACCGCATTAATAAATTCAAAGGGGAGCACTTGATGGGGAAAGGTAGATTGAAGAAAGTGAGAGGTAATTATAAGATGTTATTGTAGTAAATTAATTCTTCATCTTCTAAATAAATCAATTGTAAGTGGTCTATTAATTATTTGTACAGTTGGTTGGGAGTGGGATGCGCTACATTTGTATATTGCAAACAATCTTGATTGGATGACGGTGTGGATTGAACGATGTCAACATTCTGGTCGCACATTAACATGGGATGGTGTCGCTTCATTGGTTAAAGAAGCTCATCGTAATGGAGATTCCAATGTTACACAAAGGGAAATTGATTTAGCATATGGTTTAAGAGATCAACAGGTACGTATAATTTTATTAATCTCCCGTATGTTTATCAACTCATGATGCAATAATTTTAATATGTTAGACATATTGCAGGTCAAACACCACAAGGCTATGTGCTACAATGGTCATAAATTTTGCATCAAACAGTTGGATGACACGAAGAAAACTTGTGATTCTGGGATAATTGCAGTCTTTGAGGTGACCAATATTTCATCTAGAAACGACATACATCCTCAAGTGTCTCAAAATCGATACTATGGCATTTTGGATGATATACTTGAGTGTGACTTTAATTCCTTCAAATTAGTTCTGTTCATCATCAAATGGTATAGGCTACGACTGAATATAAATGATCCTGATAGAACTGTTATCGAACATGATAATGGATTTACAATGGTTAATACAAGGTCATTTGAACGATTTGAGGATGAGCCCTATGTTCTTCCAAGTCAATGTGAGCAAGTATTTTACTCAGAGGTTCCACATAAACCGAGCTGGTCATTTGTTGTTAGACATGATCCAAGAGGAAGGCCGATAATGTATAATGTGATGGAAGAAGAAGATACTGAAGAAGTAGAAGATGATATAGATGATCACGATCGACAGTTACTCGATGATGTTCCTGACGGAAATGTACACGAAGAAGAAGTTGATGATGATGATGGTGCTGCTACTGATGATGATGGTGATGGTGATGGTGATGGTGATGGTGATGGTGATGGTGATGGTGATGGTGATGGTGTCGGTGATGGTGTTGACGATGATGATGATGAACACAATGACGATGACGATGACGATGACGACGACAATGACAACGACGACGACGACGACGACGACGACGATGATGATGATGATGATGATGATGATGATGATGATGATGATGATGATGATGATGATGCTGCTGCTGCTGATGATGATGATGATGATGATGATGATGATGATGAGTTGGATGAAGAAGAAGATCAATGACATGAATGAAATGTATGAGATGCGATTATTATATTATCTATTTAATATTGATATCTTGATAGAAATTTATTTGACTTATATGGTTACATAAATAATTCATATGTTTTGAATTCTAATGCCATTACTTAATTAATTCATGATGCACCTCTAGCTATGTGATGGATTACATGCTTATGATGATACATGTGACATTTTTTGAACTTTGTGTTAATTTATGGAATGTGGACTACTTATTAGCTATGTGATGGATGGTGATTTATGATACGTATGTGAAGGATTACATGTTTATGATGATACATATGTGATTCTTATGATGCTCAATTACATATATGATGATGCATATGTGATGCTTATGATATTGTAGTATTTATTGTTTATCAAATTACAAATGTAATGCTTATGATGCTCAATTGTTGGTGCAGGAACCTGAACCCCTTTGACGAGGATCCTACACAGTCTCATGGATCGACAGGTATAAGTCAATACACCTTATAGAAATAAAATATTTTTAAAAAATTACAAGAAAAACAAACTTCCTCAGTTTTTCAAACATAAACATTAGCAACAAATCTAATACAATTATCAACACTTGAGGCCCCAGTTGGACTTACTCAAATTTTAATCTCAACATCAACTTTATGGCCGACTTATTCATCAATATTACCCTCATTTGCAAAATATCTCTCTCATTACCAACTAACTCTCTCATTTGATGGTGCACAGGTATCACCAAATAGGTATTTGTCAGATGTGTCTTCCTCAAGTGAGGGAAATGCAGGAATAGAAGAGGAAAGTGAGACATGTAGTAGATCTCAAATAGGGAGATCAACTAGAGGTCAAAAGATTAGAAGAAAATTCAATAAACACATGGAATTTTTTCTTTCTCAAGGGGGGTCATGTTCTTATGATGATGAGACCAAAGGCGACATTGAGGTGCCCTTGAGGTACAAACAACTACTGAAACAATGTGTACCCAAGGAACTTCCTCCAATAAACACTGATTTTTGTGTTAATGAGAGGATATATCGCATAGCACCTTCGTCGTTACATGGTTTGGGCCTATTTGCCATGGACAACATAAAGGTCTATTACAACAAAGTTGCTGAATTGATGGAGTTTGTTGGACCTTATTACAATTATAACGATTGGATGCAGATTGTTCGATATAAAAAAAGTATGCGTAGGTATGCACTGTCAGCCAATTATATACAACAAAAAGATAATGATCAAAGTAAATGAGTGGCTGTATACATTGATGGAAGGCTAAAAGCAACAGGGAATATTACAAGTTTTATAAATAGTACACGACCTGGGTCAACTAATAAGCAACCCAATTGCATATTTGAGGCACGTGAGGGAAATTGTGTGTTTGTATGTGCGATAAAATCAATAAGTGTAGGGGAAGAGCTGCTAATTGATTACAATTTGAATCATATAGATACAAACAAAGTTACTATCATGGGGGTGGTACATACTATATATATACCATTTAAGCCAACTTCCAATTAATGAATCCAATAAACCATTGTATTATTAAGTTTTTTTGCTAAGTCTATTGGTTTCATTTCGCTAACATTTTTATATTTTTTCTTTGTCACAGGGTCACATGGATCCACCACATAGCACAGATAGGGGTGTAGGTCCTGACACTTCTACGAAGCAAGTAAACCTCATTGTAATTGTACAAATTAGATAGAATCAAATTGTTACATTATGATCTTTTCTTGAGTGTTTTGAAGTAATTTTGATAGTGTTAATTATATTCTTGTCACAGATAGATGTTTAGGATAAGGGAAAGGAACTTGCAGTACCTCAACACCTCCATAGGGATGTGGGGCACTCGACAGTGTTATGCGCTGATGACATCGCACTTACCACAAACCCTATGCAATTTGTACATAAGAATATTAGAAAAATTAGGCAAGAGATTCTTGATTTGGCAACCATAAGTCCTCAGACTGATGAGATAACAAAGAGGGTGCAACTATTGTTGACGACAATGGAAAACTTGCAAGTAAGCAGTAATGAAAGCTTTAATCATAACAAAAGTTCAATAATGGTTTATATTTTTATCTCTTTTATGTCATTAACTAAAATATGTATGTGTTGTTTTTACAGAAATTTATAGGGCCTCATCATCTTGGTGGCGATGATCAGGGTATTGCGAGTAGTTTAGGTGATGACCATGTTCTATATATTAAAACCACTCCTTTGGACTTGTGAACTTGCTTTTTTAATGTTTTACATATTTAATGTATTACTCTTCAAGTGCTGACATGGGTCCGAGATCGAGCCCAATTGTATTGCCGACTGCAATGTCGGCAACACGTAGCATGCAAACATCGTCTGTTGCACCGGCTCGTGTTGACCCGCCCACTGGTGGTAGATCCCTCTTTTTCTCTCTCTTTCGTTATGTGTTTATTACCCTTGAAGTGTTCTTTCTTGGAGGCATTTCATAGTGGATTCATTTACTGTGGTAGGAGATGCACATGAGGATGCACCAGAGGCGAGTATTGCTGATAACATACCATCATTTCCTAGATCTTCCCGTATTGCTAGTACGGGAATGTTGCAGGCCACATTGGTGGTGAGTGACAAAGAATTGATTCCCTTGAAGATACAGAAGGTTCCAGGTACTTTAAAAATATTATTATATATAGTCTAATTGTAATTTACTTACTGATCACTCATTTTGGACTAATGATCCCATGTTTTTTTGGCAGGAAATGATATTTTTTATAAAAATCTTAATGACATTTCATTGCAGATATTTGGGCCCACCATACGTAAAAGGTGGAACATCATACATGAACTAACCCTTATCCACTATTTTGATTTCATATCATTGCTAGAATAGTTTTCCTTTTATCCATTTCTTGAACTATATCAAAGGTAGCTTCAATTTCTTTCTAAATCTAACAGGTTTGTTTTTGCTTTTAAGGTGGAATGACCAAGAAAAAAAGTTAAAAGATGAACTCACAAACCGTATGGTAGGGTTGTTTGGAAATGACACATTCAACAAGACTAAGATCCTAGAAAAAGATGGCAACATATCTGAACTATGTGAGGGACCAATACAGGACACATTTAGAGAAGAACGTAAAGTATGAGCGTCCCCCCATGATTCCAGAGAGGGAGTGGAAGGACCTGATTTTGGATGCAAAGGAG
Organism: Cryptomeria japonica; assembly: GCF_030272615.1. NCBI lineage: Eukaryota > Viridiplantae > Streptophyta > Pinopsida > Cupressales > Cupressaceae > Cryptomeria > Cryptomeria japonica. Next base: position 822,180,251 of record NC_081411.1, on the reverse strand, counting down.
AGAATTGAAAGGAAAAAAGGAAATACACCACCAGACGCCAGAAGAAGGTATGTGATACTATTAATAATGTGAATATGTACTAATTATTCATTATATTTATATAATCTAACATATTTCAAACTTTTCATAGATTGAGTGACACGTCAAAGGCAACCAAGGCAAGATAAGAAAAGCATGGGCAACACAAACTCGGCTTTGGTGGTTATATGAAACTTGCCATACGAATTGTAAGAATCAGTAAATTAAGTATCACATCAAAATATTTATAAATTGTAAACAATTTTTTTTTGATCAAACAATACAAGCAAAATTCACAATACTAAGCAAAAATGTAGGGCTCTGAATTCAATAGAACGCCCACAGAAGATGACAAGAGAATTGGCTACCAGAAAGGCTATATAGCTGTGGCTGAACGGCTACGAGAATTGAGTGGGCAAACATGAGATTCTGATGCATCTGTCACAACGGTAATTAAGCTAAATGAAAATTATTTCAAATTGAATACTTAACCAATAATCTATTTGATGTTAAGTTTCAACATAAAGTGACTATATTTTTTTAAAATAAGCAAGCAATGATAACACTGCATGTGACATTGCAATGCAGCATGATAATCGTGGAACAGAACCTGTACATGAAGGTCCGGATGTGCATCCTAGTAGTGGAGGTATTCATTTGCTATTCAATTTTTTTTATGTAATTATTAATACAATTAAACATATCTAATTGAAAATTAGTGTAGTAATTAATGTAACCTTTATTTTTAATATTTTAGAGCATGTAGTCGGTGGTGACCAAGTGGAGCATGATCCAGGTAGACAACATCAAGAACGTGATGTTCCCCAATCAGGTAAAGAGAACCACTGTTATTCCTTTAAACAAATTTAATTGCAATTGGTGTATTGATTAATGTAACGTTTCATATTTCAACTCCAGAGGATCTAGAGGGTGCTCAACATGTCGAGGTTGAGGCTAGACAAAATGATGTGGAAGATGATGTGGCCCCATCAGGTAAAGAGTGTAACGGTTGTGTTCTTTAAATTAATGAAATACTTGTAACAATAATAAAAAAATGTTTTGAATGTAACCCAATTCTTTGTTATTGCAGAGGACCCCCCTTTGGTTCAGTATCCTTGTCCTTTGTATAGGACTAGGCATACATCAAGAGCACGAGAAGAGGGCATAACATCTGTAGATGGGGGAAATGATGAAGAAATCGATGTTCCACTTAGTCTTTTCATAGCTTCAAAAAAAAAGAAGAAGAAAGAAATGATTGTAATCTACCTTATTTGATAATGACTGTTTTTTATGTGTAATGAATGTAATTATGTGCTAATGAATGTTCATGAATGATATGTGTTGATGATTATTGATGAATGTTGCGTTTTAATGAAAGTTAATGAATTTTATGTGTTAATGAATGTTATGTGATAATGAATGAATGTTATATTTTAATAATGGATGAAAGAATGAATGAAAGAATGAATGAATGTTAGATGTTAACAGGGAATTTAGAGTGATGTTAGGGGGGGGGGAGGGGCCAAATGAGCTTCCACCTTCACTAGGTTGGCCCTGTTAAGTAGAGAATATTAAACTATTCTCGAAACAAAGCGAAGCTCAATTATAAGATGTGAAATGTTTGAAAGGTGAGAGTCCACAAATAGATGTGAAACGTTTAAGTAGGCCTCCCAATGAAGTGGATCTCATAGACAAAAAGAATCCTATATAGAGAATCATTGAGAGCCCTTGAAGAAGAAAATTTGAAATTCAATGAAGCAATACATGATGGAGGAATATCTTGCAAGAGGAAATCAAAGTCATTATGGTGTCATCTAGATTTGAAATGTGGTCTACTTTTCAAAAAAGTAAAGATGCTTGATATGAATGTGTCATTGATTTGACAATTTCTAATGTCTGGTAGATGACTTTGATGCTCTAAAAATGTTCTTGAAGCTTATATGGCTTGGTTTTAATCCTTATAAGCTTTTAGATTGATTTAGGCACTATGATCTCACTGCAAATTTATCATTTATTGGTTGTTCTTTTGTTGATAGTGACATTTATCACTACTTTCATCTAAGGCAATCACTTCTTGATAGTCAAAAGGTTGCCCGAGGTCAAGTTATATCATGGAAAAATGAACACGAAGAAGAACTTCTATTTTTAAGTAACAAGGTATAGATCTACATTCTGCATGACACTTTTGTAAATCCATGCATATACTGCTCTTATATATAATTTACTTTGTTAAAGAAATGCTTGTTATTATTATTCCAAAGAGGTTTACCTCGGCTGGGCATGATTTGAAGGAAAATCTCTCCCCACATAGGTAAGGAAAGAAAACATCTAGATCCTACGTGTAAAACTTATATCCTTTCATAATTATGCAAGCATAACTTTCACAATCAAAGCCAAGTCTTGTCCAAAAAGCTACAACTTCCCCATCAAATGGGGAGGTAACTCCCCCCAAAAAAGCTTAGCATCATGCCCTCTGAGGGAACTTCATTGCTGCAAACTAAATTGTATGCCTTCCATGACCATTCAAGAATCCCTTAATAGTGGCCCACACTAAGAGTGGCAATATATAACTATCTAGGTACTCTAATATTCCTTCCTCCCATCCTAGTGCAACATACCAATGCACAAATGACCATAGATTTGTGGATATAGACAGTCCACATTCAAGTAATCTCACTATAGCCAATTGATGCAGGGGCATCTTCAAATTCAAATCATGGGATTCTTGAAGAATAAAACTTCTCTTGATTGGTTTTCAGGTTTTCAAACACTTAAGGATAGTTTTGGTTTATTTTCATGTTGATGTAATAAGTCACCCCACCTTGTAAGCCTATGCCCTAGGTAGGTGTGTTATAAACCACCTTGGGTATATGGAAATTGGGTTTATTCATGCCTTGAAGGAATTTTTAGTGCATTTGAAGAGTTTTAAGTGTCTTAGGGCTCAATTAGTGTCTAGGTGTGTTTAGGAGGACAAAATGTCAAAAGTTGTCAAAAGTTGTCAAGCAACTATGACAACTTTTAACCCAAAATTGCAACTTCCTCCAAACCGCCATGTTGGTTTCCAAAATCAGTTGATAACTGTTGGAAGGGTCATTAAAGGTTGAATTCCAACCTTTGGCAAGGTTGTTGAAGGAAAATGAAAGTTTTGTGAACAAAGAAACCAATAAAAATCTGTCTTTTTCCTGCATTTTGCTGCTATTTCCCATATTCCATATAGTACGGCTTTCTCCAGGGCATAAAACCTCTTGAATATAAAACTCACATGTCTTACCTTTCCAATGCAACAAGTATGAGCCTCTAACTCTTCTGGAGCCATGAGAAAAGTGGTTTTTTGTGAAGGTACCCCGGATTTGACAGTCTACCTAGGGTTTGACAGCAAATATGAGTTTTTCTTGCTAATACCTCATGGGATTTGTATGGCCTTTGGGGTGAAGCAAGTGGTGACAATGTACTTTAATATTTCCAAGACCTTTTGTAGGGAAGTGACAGGTAAAGGCGAGGGTTTGAAGTTTTAGAGGTGGGCATCTCTATGTGACCACCTTGGTTGGGTATGCATCCGAACCCACAAATGATGATAGCGGTGGAACCAAGGGCTATAAATTGGTAATTTATGTTGTATCCATGTCCCCCACATGTCTTAGGTCTTACTTTGCCCAGGCAGTAGGTTTTGAGTATACTTCCTTTGTTAAGGTGGCCTAATTAGGGCTATTAGGCCTAGGAGTGAAGTTGGGTTTATAACCCTTAGACATTGGATCTGCCCAAACCCTTTTGGAATCCTTTGGAACTCACTTGAATGAAAAAAAATCCACTCTTAGTTGTAGAGGTCTTTTGAGAAATTAACAAGAAACCTTAAGTTTTTCAAACTGGTAGGGCTACTAGGCGTGACAGGCCTAATTGTAGCAGCAGTACTAATTTTTCTCAATACATCATGTTTGATGATTGGAACAGGTCTATTAACCCTATAGGATATTAAATCAAGGTATTGGAGGTCCCAATTTCCTTAGGAAGTGTGTGTCCACCTTTGGTTGGGTGTAGTGGCCTTTGAGTCTTGAGAGACTTTTGTGAGACACTGTGGGATTGTCATTGTCCAGATGGCTTAGTATGGGGAGAGGTATGAAAACAATCAAATTGAAACAAACCCAACCCTTGATTTCTTTGTAGAAGTTTTAGGGTCCTTGTTTGGGGTTCTTGAGTGAAGGATCTTGTCTCAGCACTAAGGGCTCTGCATCACCAATGGGTGGATTAAATCCATACAACTACGTAACTTGTAGATCTAAAACAATGACGCATGTAAAACTCATCATCACATCAATAACTTGCAAACTGAGATACAAATAAATACCATATGGATCTCAAGACAAAGACACCAAATCAACTCCAAATCCGATTTGCCAAACAATTCCACTAGTCAAGGAATCCATCAAGAAAATATTGTAGAGATGATGAGGGACTAATGATTGCATACCAACATCTCCTCAACGAGAAAGTTGCAAACAACCTCCTTGAATCATGCACTAAACATGCATGCAAACCCACAACTATCTTTCATCTAGAACCACCTATTGATGTTTTTTTATGCACCGTGAACACCATAAAATACCAAGGTATTCTATCATCTCTTGAACAAAGAAACTTTGAATGCTAAACAAAGTGATCAATCAAATCAACTACAAGGTTTACAATACGAACTATGCAACTTAATTGCATGGGATAGACTTAGTGAATATGGTGTGATTTTGTTGGAATCGCAAGGGGGCTTACATTTTTCTTGAACTCTACCAGAACTTGGACTCTACACTAACTTGCTTGGAAAATAAAAGACAAAAGAGATAAAGGGTCTAGAGATCTAATTTAATCCTAAGAACAATGACAATAAAGGATGATGATTTGATAGACGAATTCCATAATCAAGCTTTGCTTTGCCATGCAGAAACAAGTACACAAAACTAATGCAATCTTCTAAGGAATAACGAAGGGTTTTCATATCATGAACATTCATTCGAATACCCAAAACTAGCACAATTTAAGTGAACATTTACAATTGAACTTATGCTTAATGAAGTTCAGACTAACCATACATTGCAACTTACAACCATCAAATTACAAATAGTATGAACAGGAATTCCATCAAGAAATCATCACATTTCTCCATTGCAATATATGAATTTTATCTAAACTTGAGAAGTAACAAGAAGGCATGCAACATGCAGAAATTACATGTAGAAATCCACCATGCTTCAATGAAGATCATGTATTAAAATGAACAAGTCTTGGCAACAATTCCTTCTTTCCTCCTACTCTACTATACTTGCTATCTAACTGCTATCTATGAACTATTAATTCTTGACTAGCAACTGTTAACCTTTACAAATGAAAAGGCTAGGCCTTTTATAGACCCCCATTATAATGAATGACCCAGATTGACTATCAAATCAACAGTCGAGATAATATAGTGAAACCCTAATTAGGGCTTGTTATAACAAACTCCATTCTAGCCAAGTAAATAATTACATTGAATAGGACACATGTCCACCTTGAATTCTAACCAATGAGGAAATAGGTTAGGTATGCTTGAACAAACTTTGATGCATTGCAATGTGTCACTAGCTCATTCATTAGATGAATCAAGTACGATGAACTTGGACATGTCAATGTGGCTTCACTTGATTAGGTTGACGATGATTGGATGCCAACTCAACTTGCCAAGTCGATCATCACAAAGCTTATGTGATTGAGCAATATCTCTTGATACTCAACGTTATCTAGTTTTCTCAACATGATGAAGGTGGTGGGACATATTCCCAAATTGTATCATCTAGATGATCAAGTCCTTAGCTTTTGATTAATTCTTCTGAAACTATCTACTTGATCATGTTTGTGTCCTTCCATCTTCCTGATATTTCTTGATCCTTTTATGTGACCGTGTGCTTAATGAAGTATATATTTGATGATGCTTGGTCCTCCTTTTGTTGCATCTCCATACCAATGATGCTTGCTTCAACTTCATGGTGCATATACTTGACTTGAATGGCTTGCTTTGATGAAATCCTCTTTGAGATTAAAAAATCTACCTCTTTGTGGGGTAATTCACCTTGGTGAATATGTTTGATATAGACTTTGTAATGCCTAGGCTTGATGTAGAACCCACTTATTCTTGATCTATCCAACCTTGATCACCTTTGTAACTCTGACTTGAATACCTTGATCATTGGTGATTGATGTCTTACATATGGCCTATCGTGTTGTAGATCCCTTCATTTTAAAGAAATCCTTATTGATTTCTCCTTATTCTACTGATTGCTATTCTTGGATTTTCGAAGGGAATGCAAGATAGTCTTCTGTTTCTTCCTTGTTGAATCCTCATAATATCTTGATCATCATTTGACATTGTCCTTGCGCCTTGAGATGCTCCTTCCTTTGTATTGCATTGTTGAAAGCTTTGAATAGGTTTATCTCCTCATGTTGCCATCCTAAACTCGTGAATCTTGGTGTTGATATTGATGTGAAAACCCTCCATGATGCCAATCTCCTCTTTCATGCCTTGAAGCCTCCTTTCATCAAGTGTCTTCATCCTTGCATTGAAGCATGATGTTGGCATGCTCTACGTGCTGGGTAAGGTGTTCTTTTCCTTGTAATGAAGTCCTCATGACATCCTGAAAGTAAGAAAGAACATATCGTGAATGAAATGAAAAACAAATAATGCATCACAAATAAATTTAATCTGATTTTATACCCTAATTCACAAACTTGCTCCCTAATTCTTCTCCTCTTAATTGGTTGCAAATTGAATTTGATGAGCATTTGATCTTTGTTTTATATACTTCCTTTTTGCCTTTGCCTTCATTTCACCTCCATAGGTTGTCCAGCTCAATAATTGTTTATTAAATTCATGAATTTACCTTCCTTCTAGCTGACTTAAGGTGCTCTTCTCTTGCTGAGTGGGTTTGGACTCCTCTCATGCACAGATTTAGGTGCAAATAACAAGAAGGTTTGCACAGATTGGGGTCGGCAATGTAGCAAATTACTGATTTTATCCTTTAAACGTTTGCATTTTTCCTCAAAATAAGGCCAACTTAGGGCTATTTTACCCCCGAGTGGGTTTGAAAGGCTCATATGCACATAATAGAGGTGAGAGAGAGAGAGAGGAAGAGATAATGACCTGGAGAGGGTAGAGAAAGAGAAGTAGAGAGGGAGAGAAGAAGAGAGGGATGGAGAAAGAGACGTAGAGAGGGGAGAGAGAAGAGAGATAGTAGAGAGGGATAGAGAAGAGAGATAGAATAGAGATACCAATGCCAATATTTTTCTATAAAAAAATTTTTTTTTTTGAAAAATTGGCCTACCGTCGGAATTCCGACACCAAAGTGTAAAAATTCCGATAGAGGAGTGTCGTCGGATGCACAACATTCTCGTCGGAGCTCTCCTGGGGACCGTCGTAATTCTGACGCCAAAGGGTTCAAATTACGATGGCCTCCAGGAGAGTTCTGACGAGGATTCTGTGCATCTAACGACACTCCTCTGTCGAAATTTTTACGCTTTGATGTTGGAATTCCGACGGTAGCCCGAGATTGAGATGGTATTCTTTCTGGGTATAAGTATCAATGGCAGTTGTCGGAAAGGATGGGGTTGATGTTGAAATTGCGACGACCACAAGCATAGTCGGAACTTCTGACAAAAAATTTTCGATGGCTTTTTTTGTCGGTAGTGCGACAAAAATGCGTCGTACTTCCGACGATTTGCCGTCGAAATTTTGACCCGAATGTACTAGTGAAAAATGGATGAAGGAGATGATTGAGGATTTAAGATATAGTGGATTTTGGGACATAGGAATCCAAAATAGATTTGAAAGGTGGAGGATTCTTAGATGGAGGAGTGAAGGAAGCTTTTGGAATGGAAAGTTTGGATGTCAATTTTGTTTTTTCTTTGGGATGCATTGCTTCTATGAGTAAATTGGGTATCTACATGGTTTTTGATTTTTCTTTTTGCTTGATGGGTCTTTGAGGCCTTTTGAAAATTTCTTTTTGTTTTCGGATCATTTTCTTTTACACGTCTTTTAGATGGGACATGTTGATCTTTGAATGTATATAGATTTTTGGACATGTATTTTATTCTTGGAATCCAAATTTATTCCAAGAGCAATGGGATTCATGGATGGATATAAGTGATACAAAAGTCTTCTCAATGGGTTTCTATAGGTAGTTTGTTGGAAGGATCTCAAGGATGTGTGCCTTTGTTGACCTTGATTTATGATAGGGTAAATGGATTGTGAGCTATGGGTGATAGTGATAGTGGATGGAGGGATATAAGGACCTAAGATGGGTGAGATGGATGAAGGCTTTGGTTTTGGGATATAGGGACCTAAAATGAATTTAGAGGATGGAGAAGGTGTATTTTTGGATTTAGATGGAGGAATATATGATTTATTAGGGATACCAACATCTTGTAAGTGAGCTATGTAGCCAAGATCATGATAATTGGTATTTTCTTTAATATGAAGGGGTTCTAATATACCTTGTTTATCGAGGCCTAATAATTTTCCTTGATACCTCTATACCTCTATACCTCCCTTTCTATCTATATTTCTATATCATTTCTCCATCTCTCTCTCTCTCTCTCTCTCTCTCTCTCTCTCTCTCTCTCTCTCTCTCTCTCTCTCCATCTCTTTATCTCTATGTATCCTTCTACCTCTTTATACTTCCCTCCCTCTCTCTTTATCTCTCCCCCTCCCCTTATCTCTATCACTCTCCCTCTCTCCCTCTCCCTCTCCCCTCTCTCATCCTCTCACCCTCTCTATATCTCGATCTCTCCCTTTCTATATCTCTCACTCACCCTCACCTCCCTCTATCCTTCTACTTATTTCAATATTTCTCTCATAATTTCTTTATTTTTCTCTCCATTTCACTCTTTATTTCTCTATCTCCTTCATTCTCCCTCTTTATCTCTCTTAATTTTTTATCTCTCTATCTATTTTTATCTTTCATCGTTTCTTTATATCTTTCTTGGAAATGTTTTCTCATACCACTTCAACATAACTCATGATGTCTCTTATCTTGGCTATTTTAAGAGCCAAGAGTAACCTAGAGATGTTGTTCCTTATCATGATTATTCTCATGCAAATGTCTCTTATTTATATCAAGAGATGATTGATACACAAGAAAATATTAGGAGAGATATATGATCACTTCTTTAATCAAATGCTACTATATGCTTGTACCATGCCCAAATGGATGAACCTTAGAGATCATCATTCACTACTAATGAGTTCATGAATATTAGTGTTTAGGTTAATTGTAGTGTTATAGGGGAAACATAGAGAGAAGAATATAAGGAGGTTTCTAGTGAACCTAATTGCAAAAGAAAATATTTTCACAACATATTGCAACGAGGTTAGGAAAATTTATAAACTAGGCAATTTAGATCTAATTTATCAAGTATGACAACATAGCCTAACATTTAAAGAGTGAAAGTCATGATTGTCCCAATACAGGATCAATATGATACAAATATGGTAAGATTTTAGACTAAAGTGATATGGAAATGTAGGAAGAAAAAATAATAGTATGAAGATATGTGCAATAGATTTATAAAAAAATTGTGCATTTTATAAGCCACAAAACACACTTGCATTTGTGGCTGACAAAATACATTCATGTTTTATAAGGCACATAAATGTGAGTGTATTATGGCTCGATATTTATCAAGCCGTGATATGATTGTGTTATGTGATTTTAAATAGAATGCAAGTGCATTATGTAGAAAATTGGCTATTTGGCCACTTTTTTGTACACCATTTCCATGCACTCGCCCCTCTCAATTTGGCTGTCAATTTTTATTTAATAAGGACTATTTTTTTTTTTTAATAACAAATGCTACAATTAAAGCTGTCCAAAAACATGAGGTAAACAACTCATCATGGTCTAAAACGATTAAATCAACAAATCCACGTAATCTTACCATCTCTTTTACAAACTTAGATGTTATAATAGTAATATTATCATACACAATATCAACAATAAATTGAGCAACTTTAGTTAACTTGTCCACAATAACCAAGATTGTATCATGTCTAAAACAAATTATTGGCAATCTAAAGTTTAATTCTCTACTAATTATCATAAACCTTTTGTGACTAGGAATATCATGAAGATTCAATAGAAAATCAAGGTGTTCATGCAAACTTTGAATTTGTAGCATTAAAAAAAGTTAGCAGTTCAAAATTAATTACAACCACCTTTACCTTAGGCCAGCAAAATATTTGTTTCAAAAACTATAACATATTAGCTATACCAAGATGTCCAAAATATGGAGCTTTGTTAGCCTTCAAAATTACTTTCCCCTTTTATTTCCCTCTTGGAAAATCTTTAAATTGGAGACCTCTTGTCCCATTTGATCACCCACCTTCATCATATCTTTATGGTACTTTTTTCTTGATCTATCCATCCTAATCTCAACATCATGTTGTTGGTCTACTAAGCAACCAAATTCTACCTTTATGACACATCACAAAGAGCACATCGAGTGGAGCATTGGGTGCATTCTACTTTCGCTCAATTAGAAGAGAAAAGAAGAAACGGAATAAAAAAATCCATCACTGCTTTGAATCTTTATCATTTTCATCCTTGTTTATTTCCTTGTCTTCAATAAGTTTGCATAGTGGACGCATCACTAATAATTCCTAAAAACATCCTATTCCAAATTATATTAATGATATTATGATTATAACTAGAACTATGCTTGATTTCATGAAATTGATTTCCAATATTAAATTTCTTTTGAATTTGATTGAAAAGTGTGAAGTAGTTGTATGCTTGTATGAATTCATCTTTCTTTAAGTTGATTTATTATTAAATTTGGTTTAAATAGTGATTTTTCAATTTAAATCAAAATTTGTATGACTCAAGTTTACTTGTTCTAACACTCTTTTAACACAAAATTAACAAATTTGTAAAACAAAGATTCTAGCATATGATTAATACCCCTTCCCTTTATAATCAAAATTTAATGGTAAAATCTAAATTGTTTGCAATTTTTTAATTTTTTTAATTTTTAACTTATTTTAATTCTAACTTTCAAGAATAGTAATAAACCATAATGAAATTTCTAAAAAATTTATAGTTGAGCGTCAAAAAATTGAGTCAGTTGTATACCTTGCATAATTGAAAATTACCATAAAAACAGAATTTAAATATAATCTAGTCATTGAATGTAAAAAAATATAACTTAGAAAGGGGGAAGAAAATGGATAAAGAAAGAAAGAAATAAAATTCCAAAACTTGATTTTCATAATTTGATACATGATTATCTAAAATGGATGAAGTTGAGGAAAAACCAATCTTTGTTGAACGCATGCTTTACAATTTGAACATAAGATAGTGCGATCTTTAAAGAGAAATTGAATGCATGATTCAATCTTATGCTCACAAATATGTATTATACAGCCATACAAACCCCTTTACCATTAACCAAATATCAATAATGTAAACACATTACAATCTTATTCACACTTAAGTGAATTAAATGCATGGAAATGAAAAGAATTAAAGTTAGAGTTTGAAACATTCCATTGAATGAGAAAAATTTAAAAATAGTAGAAAAAATAGTATGTTTATTTAATGTCTCAAACTTCAAGAGCATTTCTAATATGATATAATGCACAATCAATGAGAATATATTAAAAAAAATGAAAAGGAGACAAATCATAAAATGAAAAACAAAAAGCTTTCAGAAATGAAAGCTCATAGATTATCATTTCACATTTTCTCTCCAAGAACTTTCCCTCAACTTGTTTTGAAAACAATATTTGCCTCTTGAATGCCTCTTCAAAATAAGTTCACATTTACAGATTCAAAACAAATTATATTGTCAATTTTCCTTCCAGAGTCCCACTAAGTATAGTGCCCATCCATTTGTGCAATGAGCTTTGTCTATGTTATTATATATAGGTCTAGATGTTTGACAGACTTTACCAATCCCCTTCTCACACTTGTCTTACTGTTGTTATAAGCCTTACTATCTAAATATCTTTCACATTACAACCCTGCAACTTAGTTTCATTTGCATGTTGTGGAGTTGGTAATTTATAATTGAGAAATGGCCATATATTCCTGTGTGTACATACTAATTCCATTTCTAAATTAGGAGATAAACTTGTCAGTCCTCAACTTTTTTCATTAATTACAGCTTGTGAACGCTATTAATGCATCCTTTGAGGGAAAGAGGATGTCTACACCTGATTTCCATTTATCCACCATTCACCTAGTGCAAAACTGAGTGAAACTTGAATACTTATACTAGAAAACAACTCAGCAACCAGTCTGCCTGATTACTGGAAATAATAATAAGCTGACCTCATATCTTAGCTTATTCCACCTATGCTTTAGCATTTATTTTGCCCAAGCAAATCATAGCCTCAGATATCTTCAACTTTCATCGCAGGAAACAGGACATGCCATACAGGGAGAGACAGAAAATAACCTTTTTCTAATAAGTGCATGTAACTATACATTTTGATGTAGTGTTTTCAACATTTTATTTAAAGCATTCCAACTGTCATGTTTATTACATCATCCCCATGTAAGTAAAACCATCTGGTTTTAAACCATAATTTGTCCATATGTGTAAACAAAATACTTGTCTTACCAATGCAATGTTTTCCCTGCTAATTAATTACATCAACCTCATATGAATTATTTCTCATCTTTTCCTTAGAATGTTTTATTGCTTCATTCAACCTTCCTTGTAAAGACCATTGATCAGAGATTTCCTGTTAAAAATAATGTCTTTCCTCACCATTTCATCATAAAAATTGAAAGCCTTTTGCACCTTACACTCCATTCTCCACCATTTATACACAAAGTGCCGAAGCTTTCTCAAGTTTCTCCCATTTTGCAGAACCCATTAATCAATGTATTGCATGTAATACAATTTGGAAACATACCCTTCTCATGCATGTAGAAAAGATGCTACATCTGTGATTCCCTCTTTGCAATTCCTGTCAATCAGCCTATTGTAAGTAACAGTGTCAGGTTTTACACACCTTTGATTCATTTGAACAAACAGTTTATTTCTTTCATCCACATTTCCTTTGTGACATTTTGTCAAACAGTTCGCATGTCTCCTCTACAATCTCATTCCTCTTAAATATTCTGTCAAACAGTTCGCATATCTCCTCTACAATCTCATTCCTCTTAAACATTCTGTCAAACAGTTCGCATATCTCCTCTACAATCTCATTCCTCTTAAACATTCTGTCAAACAGTTCGCATATCTCCTCTACAATCTCATCCCTCTTAAACATTCTGTCAAACAATTCGCATATCTCCTCTAAAACCTTCACTCCTCTTAAATATTCTGTCAAACAATTCGTATGTCTCCTCTAAAACCTTCATTCCTCTTAAACATTCTGTCAAACAATTCGTATGTCTCCTCTATTGGTTGTAAGCTGTTTATAATTTTCTGTAAATATATCGTATGCCTGCCTAACGTTCCTTGATTCTACATACATGCCTTCCAGGGTATTTTACAATTGCAATATCAAAGAAAAATCTAATTTTAATGGCTATACCCCATCCCAGAACTCTCAGGTATGGGCTGGGAGGACATTACAAAAGAATTGAAGAATCTAATTCACATGCCTTGTATGCATAGCCATTTCCTTGAGGACTTTTGTCAAACATTTTAGGCGTTTTTTCAAACTCGTCCTGAGATTTTTTATCCTGCCCTCGATCTTGCATACCATGCAGTTGTCATGGAACAAGCTGGTTCAGGAACCAGTGAGTGTCCTTGTCCTATGAAAATAACGAGGCCTTTATTCCCATCCGAGAATTGACCATCTTTGAGTTGAACTTGACATCATTGGACATTCTAAACCTTGTAAATTTCCGCCATAGAACTTGCTCAACCTCAATGGCAAAACCATTTTTTCTCTTTTGCAAAAAGCTACATAAGATTCAAGTTTATATTTCTCTGCAACTTGAACAAAATGAACTTTGTTCCTGGGTTCGAGCTGGGAAGGTGACATAAATGGCATCCCATAACAGCTGCGGGGCCTTTTTTTTTGAATGACTGTATCAAATGGTTTGTCTTCCATTCCTTTTCTGGTGTTCCAACAAAACGGGATGAGAGAATTGTTCCTAATTCCTTCTGGGTGGCTTCCAACCTTACATGCATTCCCTTTGCATTTCGGGGTTCAACCCCAAACAAGTATGCAAAATTAATTTTCTGATTTTGCTAAGCATTTCTCCAAAACAAACTAATATTAAAACTTTTAATTAAAATATATTAATTTCTAATTTTAAAAATTTTAATACTAGATTTGCAATTTTATCTTGATGGAGGGATCTTCATTCATAAAGTTGTTTTTATCTATCTGATATGGAGCACAAGCCATAGGCAAAAATGTTTTCAGCTAAAAGATAGGGACTAAGGGGTATCTATTACACCGAATTCTCCTTGGGCATGATCTGAGCGTCATCCCTTATGATGTTAGAGCTTCGACTCAACAAGACTTGATCCTTGGTAGGCTCATAAGAACCATTCAACTTCAAAACTTGAAAATGTTAATGTATCACTGTAGCGTCGTAAATTGTACGCACTTGCTAGAGTGGTACAATTTCACACCTAGTTTAGCACCCGCCTTGGCGCATTTTGCATTTTGCATTGCATTTCCCCTTTAGCACTTAATTAGTCAAATTAATTAGGTCTAAGGTTCTATTTCATCATCTCCCACATCATAAAGTTGGGCCCTTTCATTAAAGTGTGCCCCTTTCATTTTATTCTTCCAATACATCATTTAATCAAAAACCCTAATTAGGTCCTATTTTGAACTTGGGGGCTTGATTTCAGGGGTCAAAACATCTCGAAATCAGCTGTAACTTCGGGATTCTCTCTAAAATCATCATATCCGACGGCCCTGAAAATTTGGTGAAAAGTTGTCGGGACCATGGCGCCCGACGTGCACATGGTCCCGGACATTTTTCCCAAAATTTTAGGAGCGCGATCCAATCATAAAATAAAGCTTAACCCCAAGAAATTGGCGGGAGATTCAATCTCTAGGTTGGCCAAAAGTTGGAATTAAGACCTAGGGTTTCATATATAAGAGCTCTCTTTCTTCATTTGAAAGGATCCAGATTTTTGGTTTCGAGGGCCTTCTATGCAGCAAAAGAACAGATCTTTGAGGACTTCAACAACACTCAACATCCTTCTATCAAGCATTTATCAATTTCATTCATCTATTTAGGGCTTGGAAGACATTGAGGAACAATAGGAGATTACCGACTGAAGATTGGCTTGTACTTCTCCCTTGAGGGTTGGGTATGATTTCATGTTGTTTTCGTGTCTTTGCATAAGCTTCAACATATCCTTTATTCATGCTTTAGATCACTTTGCATCTTGATTTAGAGCATTTACATTATCATTTATGAGCAATTAGGGTTTACTTTCTAGGTTGCTCTAGTTTGCTTACTTGCATCTTAGGACCTTGCACACACACTAGGTCTGCACACACAATACATTATACAATACAACTTGGCTATTCGTGGAGGTAGAAATCACCGAAGCGGGGGTTTGACTAAGGCAAAACCCTATATAGCCGCCCATACCCTTTTCAGATATAAGTGCAGGTTTCGGGACTCGGACGACGCCACAGGTTACAGATCCGGAAGAAGCAGACGGAGACCGAACTTCACACCAAATCTCAGAGCAAAAGACCAGGACAGGGACGTGGGGCGCCCTGGTCCTGCCAAGACAGGGGCGCTGGGTGCCCTGGTCCCTGGGACAGGGGCACTGGGCGCCCTAGTCCTTCTGACAACAGTTTTCAGCATTTTTGACAACTTTGCAAAACAACAGTTTCCGGAGCAGTTTCAGGGGCAGAATCAGGACAGTGGCGCCCGCGCCCCCGTCCCGAACATTTTCAGTCAGATTTTAACTCCGGGTACGCATTTGCATTCTTGTCTTGTCCTTGTGTTTACAGCTTTCCATTGTTTAAGTTCAATTCTGCAATCTTGTTATTAGTTCATACTTGCACTTTGGGGTTAGGAATTGAACTTGCATCATTTTATCTTTCAATTACAACAAAGGAATAGAAACCCTAATAGGTAGCCCGTGGCTCTCTCTTTCACAAAAAGAAGTAGCCAATTGTGTGATACCTCTAGGCTCTTTTGTATTCCACAAGTGTGTGGTTGAAAGTGAGATTAGGGCATGTTTGCTTAGTGTCACTTTTTCTCCCACACAATCACATAATTAAATGTGTATTTAAAAATTTCACAAACTTCAAAGCATGTATTTTAATATTTACCTTTTAGGACTTAAGTCAAATTTGAAAATATTTTGAACATTCATAGTTAAAATTTAAGGTTCAATATTTTAAACCAAAATGTATTTTAACCTATTTAACATAATCCCAAATAGTTATTCATTCAAAGCCATATTTTAATAACCCTCTGTGTAAGTTAAGAATTTTGTTGTTGTGATAATATCATAAACGAGACATGCAATGAGATACAACATGTGACATGGTGTGAAAATAAAGTGTGACAATTGCAATGGTAACATGTTACAATTATGACACCATAGGCATAACCAGAACAAAAGGTGTGATGCATATTGTAGACGTATAAAAATGACCATATTCCTAAATGAATATTTAATGTTCATTTTATTCTCATTCCTTTATTTAGTTAAATCTAATTTAATTAAATCACTCACATTCTTCTATTTAATTAAATAAATTATTCAATTTATTTATTTAAATTCACTTAAGCCCTTTACATCATTTAATTGAATAAATCATTTTATTTAATTAAATCCCTTCTTCCTACTTTTTAAATTAAATTTACTTTTAATTAAATAGTTTACCCCAATTAAATAAATCTAATTTATTTAATCCCCAATTTGCAATGAAATTAAAATAAAATAATTTATTTTAATTAATTCTATTATTCCTCATCCACTTACATTTTCCTACATCTCCCACTTGCATCCTAATCCTATTCTTAATTTCTTCTAGAATCCATCTAATCCTAATCAATTAGCGTAAACCCATCCATAATCCCTTTTCCCTAAATTTGAGGAGGTCACTTCTCAAATTTGGAGTAAAGTCTTCAAAAGGCATTAAAGCCTTTATGCCTTCAACAAGCTAACTTGTTGAATACCCCCAAATTTGGAAGGACTCTTACAAATTTGTCCCCAAAGTCTTCAAACCATTAATGGTTAACTAATCCTTAGTGGCATGGTTAGAGACTTTTTGAATAACTTAACCCTCATCTAACCTAGGGGTCTCATCAAGCATTCATTGTTTTGACCATGGTTATCCCTTTAACCTTTGCACAAGAGTTTATCCTTTGGGTAAAAGCTTTATCCATTGGATAACCCTAACCTAACCTTAACCCTTACCTCCTAAGGTAACCATGAGGTCTTCTCAAGCAGTCTTATGTTGACAATTGTCACCATTTCATTGGTGAAAATTGTAAACATGGATTGATAACTTTCAATTCTGGCCCTTGATTAATTCCTTCAATCTTGACCTTTCATTGCCCTATTTTCCCTATAAATAGAGCTCTCATTCCTCTATTTCAAAGATCATCCAAGCTTTTAGTATCTCACTTATGCTCAATTTTATGTAATAGGAATTAATCTAATAAGCATTTTAGAGTATTTCTATTATCATTAGCTTAAATCATTAACTAGTATATCATGTTAGGATAGTATTGCTACTAATCTTGTCATCTTATACTCTAGTTTAACTCATTCATAGAATCATGCATAAATAGGATGCATTTCATGCTAAAATTAATCTAAAGCATCACTCATTCTTGCATTCGTCATCCCTAAGTCACTTTGCTCAGTGATCTAAGAGCAAAGGCATTGGCTTGAGGGATCTTGTGAGATAGAGAACCATGGAACCTACCTTGGAAAGTGGAGTCATTCTTCATGACTCCATAACTTTCACCAAGAAGTCCTGTGGGTGTGTGGATAAGTCCCTTTGAACATATTTTTCACATTTTAAGTTTCATAGCCCCGCTTTTCCCACACACATTTCTAGCACCCACCATGGGGATCGACCCCATTAATCAAATTAGTTTTTAAATTTAAATTACTTTTGCAGGTACATGGGAAACAGGAATCGACACGTAGGGAACATTCCTTAGCGCATCTGGTTAATTGTCCAGCGCATCCGACTCACTGTTCGGCGTGTGGGACTCATTCCCTAGCGTGTACAGACCATCACTTAATGCATAAACTTTATTAACATTTTCCTGTAGGTCTCGATGCGGGAAAATAATAGAGTAGCGCATTCAGAAAACAGTCTAGTGCATCGGGTCTGTCTGATAGCGCATCCCAGTTATCTTGTAGCACGTACAATCTTTTCTGTAGCGCATCACAGACATAAAGCAAAAATTAAAATTGTAACCGAGCTTAAATTTAGACTTGTAGAAGTCCAAAAAATCCAAGATTTTTTCTAACTGTTTTGATTGGTATTTTGCAGGGTTTTGACAATTTCTTGCAGGTGGAGATTAGTTTTATTTTTTAGAATTACAAATAGTTTAAATTTTTACTAACTTAGTTAAGTTAGTTAAAATTTAGAGTCTTTTTAATTCTTGTTGGATAAAATTGAACTAACCTTATTTTGGGCAAATAAAAAGAATCAGAAAAACAATCTTTTTACTTTTTCTAGGAGACAAATTTTCACTTTGGGCTCTAAAAAGAACAAGGCAGTCTTTCCATTTTTCCAAACAAAGGGGTTGAAAAAGAACTTCACCATCTTTTGGTGCATAAAAAGATCCACTTAAAATTTTTGCAAAGTAAAAGAATCACACACATCCAAAGTCATTTAAAGAGGGAAGATCTTCCCCTTTTGATCGATTTCTTTTGTTGACCAAACATCGAATTTGCTTTGTTGACCAGACTCTTTTCCTAGATCAAAAACTCATTGCCTTAAAGGGATAAAATAAACACCATGTTTTTGTGGAGCAACATCTCCATATAGATTTTAACAAATTATTGCAATGAAGAGTTAAAAGGAACACTTGTTTGCTTTGCTACGAAAGTGGAAGGAATATGCTCTCCCCTTAATTGGGTGATCAAAAAGCCAAACCACTCTTACGCTTTCATTGATATTGCATTAAATCCTTTAGCAGGCCTGCCTTCCTGAGGGGTTGAAAAACTCTTAAAGCCATTCTTTCACTGGTGTGAAGGGAATGACCTAAGTGGGGAACGACTTTGAAGCCAAGTGTTCCAACCCACTATAATCAAAAGTGGAAAGTGACGAAAGTCCTTTTGATTGGTTGCGCGCATCGATTAGCCTTCCCTCAATATCCTTGTGATATGTAAAGCCTTTGTTCTAAAGGTTGGGAAGCGTCCTGAGGGAGTTTATCATTGACGGCCGAACAAGAAGCCTGATTATAGACTTTAGCATAGAAACTTTGAGCCGAGTCAGTATCCAAACATTTGTAATATCATAGTGCAAGGGTGGGGAAGAATCCACC
The DNA here is from genome assembly GCF_030272615.1 of Cryptomeria japonica. Classification (NCBI taxonomy): domain Eukaryota; kingdom Viridiplantae; phylum Streptophyta; class Pinopsida; order Cupressales; family Cupressaceae; genus Cryptomeria; species Cryptomeria japonica. The sequence goes on along the minus strand of NC_081411.1, from coordinate 822,160,752 downwards.
CCCAAGATCGCTCACCATATATCTCCCAAGATAACTACTCAATTGTGAAGCAATTCACTTTGGGTTAATTTCTGGCAAAAGGCAAAAAAATGGGCGCCCCCTAGGGGAGACACAACTATTTGAGCTGACAGAGTATCGAGACTAGTGGGATATGATATTGCTTATGACCCTTGAATAAAGAGTTTGACTGAATTGCATGTTGTATCTAAACCTGTTAAAACATTGAGGATTTGAACACATCTTCGTAGAACATACACTCATTGTTTAGATTAAGTAAAATGGTTGTCTCTTTTGTGTTGTGCTTTCATTTGTTACTTCAGAAAATCATCCATCATCATTGAAAACTAAAAAACAAAGTTCCAAAAATTGTAGAAAAATGACCAAGTCAAACTATCAGGGCAGTTTAGCGCGTAAGAGAAACTTCTTAGCGCGTGGAAACCATCCTTTAGCGCATTCGACCTTCTCCTTAGCGCATTAAGTCTTAACATTAGCGCTTCATCAAAATCCAACACTAGCAGTTTAGAGTAGCACTTTTTGAAAACATTCTGGCGCATTGAGGCAACATCTTAGTGCGTGGGGACCAAGAGTTAGCGTGTAGAGACCAGCAGCCAACGCATTAACAACCCATATTAGTGCATAAATTTTAGACCAAGACAAATTCAAAACAAACTAGTTAGCACGTCACGGAGGGCAATGTAGTGCGTGAAGTCTTTTCTCTAGCACGTTGCATTTCTGTCTTAGTGCGTAGCAAAAACTAAGAAAACAGGGGGAAAAACAAAGGCCATTTTTGAAAAATCTGAAAACAATTTAGGAAGCTTTCCTTCCTCAGCCTGAACTTCATCAAATAGAAAATCAAAGTAGAGTATCAAAACCTATTCTCAAAGCAAGTTTTCTGTCGAACAAAGTTGTCAAGAATCTGAAAACTAGTTGCAAGATAACACACATCTCTCCTATCAAAAAATCAGGAAACCTCGTCACAATTATCAAACAGGTCCTTCAATCAAAAGGATTTCTATCCAAAAAACACACTTGTTTTAAAACTCCAAGTTGTCAAATCGAGTTTCCATATCAGGAAAGCTCGTATTCTATATCATTTGACGCACTTTATCGTGAGGAGGCATCTAAACGTTCATTTGATAAAGTAAAACTTGAGTTTCCAAAACAAGCTAAACTAAATCCAAAACAAATCAAAGGAAACCATTGATCGCTTGTGCATGACTAATCCTCATATTCTGAGAAGAAAGAGTATTTATCATAACACTAAGTTGAGGAAACAACAACCTAGTTCTTTGAAACTCGCCAAACGAAATAAATTTTTATACATCAATCGCCAACTCTTCAAATCTCACCAAACATTCCTTCATCATATCTGCTTGTACCTTCAAAATAAAACCAACGAATTTGACAAGGAACCATTAAGGAGTAGAGCATTCTATCAAAAATTAGCATTCAGTCAAAGCCTAAATCAAGGAGGAAAGATCAATTCGACTTTCTTCCCCGAAGAGTGCATCACTTACAACATGCTGCAATTTGAACCACCAACCCGTGAACAAAACATCAAAGAGGAGTTCGTTCCTTTTGTCACCGAAAGCTTCTACTAGATGCCCATTGTTACTCACTCTCAACGAAATAAACAAAGTGAAAGGCAACCAGAGTCTAGTATGAATCGAAGATTGTCAAATCCTTTCGAGTGTCCAAATCTAGAGGACGCCGAAATTTATGAAGAACTCCTCCAAGAGTGTCAAGAAAGCACTTCATTTCAAAAGCTTGTGGAAAGACTCATGGAAAATGACAAAGAAAAATATCTGCTCATGCTCACAAGCAAAGGAGTTAAACTCCCTGATGACTTTGACACTGACTTTTTTAGAACAAGGTCTCGACATTATGATTATCAAGAATGACAAAGAGAGGAGGAAGTGTGTGACCCTGAACAAAATATACATGAGAAAAATCTACCAGAATAGAACTTGCCCGAGCAAAACATCCCTGAGCAAAACATACCCCAACACACACCATTCCAGCCTAGAAACAATGCAAGGGAAGAACTCTTCCCTCGGCAAACAAATGTGCCTTTGATTGCTCTCACTCAACAAATGCAAATGTTACAAAGACAAATGCAAGACATGCAACAAGGGACAACAGTACGATACTCCTTAACTGAAATTTGTCCTTATCCTTTTGACAGATGATTAAACATGGTGCCTTTTCTCCCAAACTCAGATATTCCCAAATTTGACAAATTATTGGCATTATGTGAACCGATATGTGGACATAATGACATTGTATGTTGTCATTGATGTCAATATGTTGAAGAGGTGTGACCTAGCATATGTGAGAACCGGTATAACACTGTGAACCGACATTTGTGCCAAAGTGAAGCGGTGTGCTTGTTCAAGGTGAACCGGCATATGGTTATGGGAACTGACACATGGAAGCATTGTATGACTACCGGTTGGTAGTCTCAACTTCAGGGTTTTCGGTTGATGTGCTTCAAGCCTGTATGGCTCAACCGATGACATTGTGTGATGAGTTAGCATTGTAATGAAGAACAAATCATGTTGCCATGTCAGCCTTGTGCGCGTGAAGGATCTTGCATGAAGGAGATTGTTCCTATCTACCTTGGGAATGTGCGAAGTATGTAAAATGGTGATAACGTGTGATGGGTTATCAGTCGTCGTGAAATCAGTGAAAATGGATGATGGAGAATGTCTTGAGATTGGATCAAGACTGTTGCAATTAATGGAGTGTTCTCAACAGTCAAGATTGAACCGTTTGAATTCCTTAACCTAACAGGTTTAGGGTTTAGGGTTTATGCTACCGACCTATCTGTTTTCCTATAAGGTAGATGTTGTGTCTCTTTTTGAGGTTGTTGGCAAAAGTTTTGTGTCTGTATCCGAGAGAAGGGATATGTAATTCTTGCTAGACCAAAAGGAGAGAAGTGATACCTGCAGAGTGTAAGTGCAGAAGGTGAAGAGGAGCTTAAGCGGATCTGCATTGGCATTGAGTGCTATTACCAGATCATTGTAATACCTGTTGATCTCTAACCACCTCAATAGTTGGAAAATCCCTTAACAGGGTAGCCTTAACGGGCTTGCTGAAAATCCTTTAACAAGGTAATTCAAAGCTACTGAGTTTAGAATCCTTTAGCTATTGAGTTCTTGAAATCCTCTAACAAGGTAACCTTTAATAGGGTTTAACCTTTAGCCATGTATTGTAGCCATCCCTTAACCGGGTGATCTTTAACAAGATCGGTTCCTAGCAGAACCTATTATAATGTCTCTAACTGGACAAGGCTCCTAACAGAGCGAACTTCTAAAGAGTTCAAAAACAACTTGTGGGTATTCATCCCTACCTTGGTTTTTGCCAGTTGGGTTTCCACGTGAAAAATATGTATGTCATGTGTGATGCTTTTATCTTGTGATGCTTTGCTATTGTCTGTCAAGCATATGATGGTTCTGTGTTTTATGCCTGTTGATAAAACATGTTGAACAAGCTATTATTATGATCTGATGATAGATAACCTGTTTATGTATAAGAGTGAAATGGTAGTGTAGTCTTGAGTTGAGTGATAAGCTAAGTGACTTACTGGTTAATGCTTGTCTCAGACATTCTTAGCTTTACCGGTGTCACTGTCTGCCAGTCATTTGAAGCGTCTGCTGTCAAACCGGTTTAGGACTATATTTTTGTTTGTACTGATTCACCCCCCCTCTCAATACCGGTTTGGTACTATTCTCTCATCATTGAGTTATCACAAATATGATGGGAAAAGTGATCCTCATGATCATGTTTAGGAATTTTGTACCATGAGCCTAGAATTTACCCATGATGACACCTATTTGATGAGGTTATTCCCAAGAAACTTGGGAGGACAAACAATGGAATGGTTATCCAAAATCACACCTCCTATCAGATCATTCGATGAACTAGTCAACAAATTCATAACTCAATATTCCTACAACATTCAACATGCTATCACTATGCTAGATGTCTGTAACACTAAGCAGAAAAACAATGAAACATTCATGGTATTCCTTCAACGTTGGCGATGTATGGTTTCAAGATATCCTCAAGATGTGCCTGAAAAAGAAAAGATGGAATTTTTCATCAATAATTTGAATAGTGAGATGAGTTACATACTCAAACTTCAATGCATACCATCTTTTGCCAAATTAATTGAAAATGGCATCCAAGTAGAGGAAGCATGTGTCAAGAAAGGAAAATTGAAATTCATCCAATTATACCAACCAAAACAACAATAACTTAGACAAATCTAGATTTTGGACAAGAAACAAAAACACTGGAAATGAAGGAGGAAATGAATCAAATGATCCAAAATCCAAGCAACCCGTGCTAGCGTTATCAGGTAATCCTCAAGCTACAAAGAATCCAAAAGGTGCTAGCCAAGGCACTAACACTTATGCACCAAATACTAATCAAGATCAACTCAACACAAACAACGCCAACAATATCCAAAGAAATAACACCAATCGAGGACCTAATCCAAACTCACGAGGTAACACAAACAAATTTCCAAAACGCATTTACACACCACTAGGGCAATCCTTGGAGTCATCATTCAGAGAACTCCTAGCAAACAAAATTATCTCCTTACTAGTGATCAACAACTTTGAACCACAAATCAAACCACCCTGGTGGAATGACTCACACTTTTGTGATTTTCATCGCAACAAAGGTCATCAAACAAATGATTGCATGAGACTGAAAAACATTGTTCAAGACATGATTGATAGAGGTGATTTAACAGTTGATGGTCTCAAGACAAATGGTTACCATGGAGCCTTTAAGAATCCTCTTCCAAACTACAACAAGGATGGAGCTTCAACCTCAAACGATACATGTGGAGCTCATATCAATCACCTATACAATAACACCATCAATCATATATCAACCGAGGACAATCAAGTAAACATCATCGCAATCAAGGACAAGCGTGAATATGAATCCGTCAATATAACAACCAGAGCTCAAAAATATGTCTTGAAGGGGCATACGTCAACAACAAACACCATACCCAAAATTCAGTATGATGTAGTCAGTCAACTGCACAAAACTCCTACTCAAATATCTATATTGGAGTTGCTGAAACTTTCACCAAAACACATAGATATCTTGGAACAAGCATTATTAGAAACTGTAGACGTTTAAAAATGGTCAACGCTTGCAGAGTCATACTTTAACATTTGCACATTGCCTTATTTTAGGGTTCTTGGGTTGCATTAACATTTCTTCTATGTTTCACACTTGGTCTTTATCATTTGCGCGCATCGAGTCCTTCTTCTACATTCCTCATTTTTCTCACTTTCGAATTAGGTCTTGTCAATAGCAATCTTCAGTCATGATTTTGATCGATCTTATCTTGTCGCATCATGGTGCGTGCACATGTATCATCATTTTGGACATCGTCAATCCTAATAGATGATAGAATTAGGGTTTTGTCCTCTTGTCAATTTGTCATTTTGTGATCGATTTGTCATCGATCCTTGTCCTCTTGTCAATCTTGTCATTTTGCGATCGATTTGTCATCGATCCTTGTCATCTTGTCAATCTTGTCATTTTGCGATCGATTTGTCATCGATCCTCGTCCTCTTGTCAATCTTGTCATTTTGTGATCAATTTGTCATCAATCCTTTTCGTCTTGTCAATCTTGTCATTTTACGATTGATTTGTCATGGATCCTTGTCCTCTTGTCAATCTTGTCATTTTACGATCTATTTGTCATCGATCCTTGTCCTTGTCAATCTTGTCATTTTGCAATCGATTTGTCATCGATCCTTGTCCTTGTCAATCTCGTCATTTTGTGATCGATTTGTCATCGATCTTTGTCCCTTATCAATCTTGTCATTTTGCGATCGATTCATTATCGATCTTTGTCCTTTTCAATCATGTCAATTTGGATCAGTTAGTCATTGTTCCTCGTCAATTGGCGCTTATTAGTTGGTCTCCTTGTCAATCTTGGTCAATTTGTCATTGATTTTTGTCAAACCAATCTCAATCATTTATCAACACTAGTCCTTTGTCAGTCAAAATCATGATCAAATCGACCCTACATCAATTATCTTTTGTCAAGACCTAATTGTCGTCCTTGCATTTCTAATTCATCTTCTAGGGTTTTATGATTTATTCATTTAATCTTGTTTGTCATTTTCCCTCTAGGTTAACTAATTTATTTATTTATCCTAAGTCTTCTTGTCACAATTAAATATTTATTTAATTGGCTAATTAATTCCCCCTCTTTTTGTGAATTAATTAATGAATGAAAAATTATTAATTAATCCACCTAATTTACTAATTTCTCCTAATTCCTAATTTTCTATTTCTCCTATTTTCTTCAATTTTTCTAATATTTCCCCTAATTTCATGGGAATGACATTTCAATCTTGTCATAATTTGTCAATCAATCAATTTTGCATAGCAATCTTGTCAATTTTGTCATAATTTGTCAATAAATCAATTTTGCATGTCAATCTTGTCATAGTTTGTCATATTTGTCATTCTTGATTTGAAATTTCCTTTCAAATCTCTTCATGCTAATCTTGTCATCTCTCCAATTTGTCTATAAATTGGATGAATTTCTTCAATCAAGGACCCCAATTAATTACATTTTCGAATCGATCTAATCACATTTTCAGAGAATCAATCACGCTTCTAGTATCCTTACGCTGCCATTTCATCTTGCTTTCATACTATGCCTTTGCATTTGTAGGTGAGATCCACAACAAAGCAATTTGAAGGAGAAACAAGGACAATGGAGAATCATGAAGGAGATATTCACATTTGTTATGGTTTGCATTTGATTTGAATGTCTTGTCTTCATATCTCTGTTGAATGTTTTTAGGATTTCTTATCATTGCAATCTAATTTTTGTGATCGAGCTAGTCTAAATTCCTATTTGGTTTGATGAATTCCAAATTCCTATCTACATTTATTGGTGAACCCGACATGAACTAACCCCTTAACTATGTTTTTGAGTGCTTTTGAGCTGATTTGCAGGTGAAAAACCCAAGAAACAAGGCAATTCAGGGCTTTCTGGGCACTTTTGCGCTTGTGTAGGAGGGATTTGCGCCTGTGTTAAGGAGACCTGCGCCTGTGTCAAAGGGATTTGTGCCTATGTCAAGGAATTCTACACCTGTGTCAAGGCATTATGCACTTGTGTTGAGACATTCTGTGCCTGTGTAAGGCCAGAAACAGAGGTGAAACCAGTGTTTTTACTTGGAAATTACTTTGTTTTCATATTCTGGTTTTCTTTGGTATTGATTCTCTGTACAACACCTTGGCATTATGTGTGATGAAGACTAAGAATGAAACTACTAACAAATATTATGCAGGACACGATCAAAGACTTCAATTAGAACATCTTGCATGTGATTTTTAAAGTAGTTGCACATTTAGTTTCCTAAAGGTTAATGAACACCATGCATGCTTTGATTGCTTTTAGTTTGATTGCATGTTTTAACCATTAGAATTGGGCCTGCCTCCCAATTTGCCTGGCACTTCGCACAGGTATTGGTGAGAGGGAATGACCCTAAGTGGTGATGGGCTAAAACCAAGCTCTTTCGAACCACTCTAAATAACTGTGGATGCAACGAAAGTTGTAGACAATGGGTGCTGGAATGGTATTGCGACGATTTATTCGCCGGATCAATACCCACCCGAACGGATGCCCTTACTAGAATCTCTTGTTTTTAGATGCCAAAATCCTTCTATCTGTTGGCTCAGGCGTTGTGATACATGCATGCCGAAGACACCTCTCATGTACTCCTCAGTTAGAGATAGCAAGTTCTTGGGAAGTGATGCCCCTTGAACTTGAAGCTTGCTATGGCTGAGAAGTGAGTGCACTGTAAGGGGGAGCCAGTGCTACCAAGCGTCTAGCTATCCAACTGAGTGTTGTATTTTATGGTTAGAGGATTCAATAAATATTGCCCTTGCCAGCCATAGGATTTGTTGTGAATGTGCTTGATTGTCTTGAGTCAAAGTCAAACAAACATTTTGTCTTCCGTGATTGTCAAAAGTTAAATAAAAAACAAACTTTCAAAAGTGCTCATAATCAACTTGGGTTTTCAAAATCAACAACCTTCAATTCAAAACAAAATCCAAACAAAAGTCCAAATTTGTCCAAGTATTCATCCAACATTTGAACATGGTTTGTCAAAACATTGAATACCTTGGTTTCAAAATTCATGTCACTTTAGGCTAGGTTTTGCATCGTCGAGCTTAGGTCCTAGGGTGTATTGTCATCTCCCTTCATTTTAGTCCTTTTCATTGCAAGCGTCCTCATTTTGCACTTAGGTTTTAAAATCATTTCCCTATGTTTGCATTTCATTGTCATATCCAAGATAGATTTCCATTTAGGTTGCATAGGTTGCATTTTGCATATTCCAAGTCATTGGTCTTCGTATATCCTTATCATTGTATTGTCATATCATATCCTTAGATCATTTTCATGTCATATCCTAAGTCATTGTCATAATCATTGCCTTCTTGCATTTAGTCTCAAAATTTTGGTTTTTCAAACTTGAAAAATCAAAACTTTGGATGATACCCTAAGTTGTTGTTAGGGAGTCTTGACCTAGTCTAAAATTTGTCCTTTCATTAATATCATTTTTGTCAAACCTAGCTTAGTATCCAAGCATATAGGTGAGACATTGTCAATTTGTCCTATTGTCATTTGGTCTTTTGTCCTTTGAGGTCTTCGCTTCATTTCAACTTCCCAAGGTTGAGTCTTTAGGTTTGCATTCCAAAAATTCAAGAAATTGATTTTCTGATTTAGTATGATGTTGCCATATCTTGAGATGTATGTTTTGATGAGTATTAAGAGGTCGGTAAGTGACACAGAAAGAATGTGATAATAAAGGGGAGCTATAAGTTATTCAATGGGCAATTATTACCGAGTTAGACAATGATGAGATCATGTTGTTTTGATTGTTTTGATATCCTACACATGTTGTTGATTATAAGTTTAATATTGTATTATGTCACTGAGCAAGGAACCTATTCGGTAAACCCTAAGGTTATCGATGTCAATTAACGAAGGCAGAATGTCTACCGAGTGAATTTCAGTATTAACCGAGTAACAACTGAGTTATAAGAGACCGCATTGGATGGATAAAAGCATTATTTAATGAAGGATGCTGATGAGCTGGAGATGAATAAATGATTGGTTTGTCACACAAGAAGTTTGTTAAGAATCTACGGCAATGGAAATATAGGAGGAAGATCTATAGCACAGATTGAACCGCAATAACCTAGCACAAGTTCCTAGGAAGGAATGCAAGTTCCTAGGGGAGGTAAAACATTCTTAGATCGAATGATACATTGAACCTAGTCAATTTTGACGATCTGATGGCTAAGATTGATCATGGGAAATGTGATCAAGGAGATTAAGCGGTTATAAATTGTTTATAAATAAGGAATTGTTGATAAACACTACATGCGGGTAAGTGTAAGCACATGGATGCTACATAGTGATTATCGAGCATAGAAGCTCGAAGACCTGTTTGAATAACAGAGTAGGGAGCCCATCAGAGGGACAAGATAAGTCCTATGACTAGATTGTTTTGAGCAAATAAGAATCTGCTTTAGCATTTCATATGTGAAGTTTCAGATATATTTAATTACTGTTGTTTATTTTGTAAGTGACAGGAAATCTCTTAACCGAGTGGACTTAACAGTCTTATCTGTAAATCCTCTAGCAAGTTAACATTCTAAAAGAGTGTTTGAAATCGTTTGACAAGGTCACTTCTAACAAAGTGCAAGACTCTAACAAGTCTGAGGTAAATCCCTTAACTGGGTCACATCTAGCAATGTGTTTGTAATCTTTAACATGATTTGCTTTTAACCGAGCATACTCTAGAAGGGTATATTTCTTAGTGGGTCTGAAATCCCACAGTGGTTTTTCCCTATTTGGGTTTCCACGTTAAATCTGGTGTTATATGTGTTGTGATGTTATCTATTCATGAATTTGCATGTTTAGCAATTTTTGGTTATAATGCTGAAGTATAAGTTACCGAGGTTGAATCTGTTGATTTTATGGAAGATTAAGTTTGTATGATTCACCCCCCCCTCTCACCTTGTTTACTATTAGCATCAGAGCTTTACAATTGGTATTAGAGCTGTGGACTCTGGAAGAAAAGTTTAAAGGCACTTGAGGCAAAGATCCGAAGATGTATAAAGGGGATGCACCAAAGCTGAACAAGTCAAGTTTCTCCACATGGCAGAAAAGGATGAAGCTGCACTTATCAGAAATTGGAGAATATGCAACATATTATTTGGAGAATGATTACATAGCACCTAGCACCAACCCAATGACCTTGGAAGAGATAAAGGCAAAGCAAGAACATATCCAAGCTATGATTGAAATAACATCAGCATTGACCGACTCAGAGTTTAATGATTTAGAAGCCTGTAATGATGCAAAAGCAATGTGGACCAAGCTCATATCTATGTATGGCAGTGATGAACATGTCCAAAGAGAAAAAGTAGATAGTGTAAGAGGACAACTTGAATCTATAAGAATGAATGAAGGTGAGAACATAACCCAATACAGTACAAGGTTAAAGGAAATTTTCAATCAAATTAAAGGCACAAGAGGAACTATTGAAGAAAAGGATGTAACAAGTAAGTTGCTGAGAACCCTTCTACCTGCTTATGCCATTTGAGTCTCTGCAATCAATGAATTAAGGTCTGTACCAAACATGCCAGTCTTTTTGGATGCCACTATCGGTAAGCTACATGCATTTGAGTTAAGTAATTTTGATAACAATGGGTCTTCGGTAAATAAAGTAGAATTTGCATTTAGTTCTTTTCATATTAGTGAATCTGATGACTATAATGATAGAATGAATAAGTATTCTGAAGGAAATCACAGTGGAGCAAGTGGGAGATTTCATAAAAACATGGGAGAAGTAAACAAACTGTATGAGGAAATCGAAAAGCAAGAAGAGTTTGAAGAACTACTGGCCAGAAGGTTACCAAGAGGCAAAGGTAAGTATAAAGGAAAACTACCTTTAAAATGTTTCAATTGTGATAAAATAGGACATATGGCTTCTAACTGCCCTACCAAAGAATCTAGTGAAAATAAAGAATACCAAGAAGACAAACATAAAGACAATCACTACAGAGGATATCGAGACTTCAGAAGGAGAGACAGAAAGACATGCCTAGTAGCTGATGAGGAATCCAACGATGATAACTCTGATGAAATTGATATAGAGGAAGTTGTTTATGTGGCTATTAAAGATGGATCAGATGAAGAAAGGTATGAAGAAAAAGCCCTAATATCTCACATAAATAATAATGATTCTTGGATCATAGACAGTGGATGCTCACATCACATGATAGGTGATAAACACAAGTTTGTTAAATTAGAAGACTATGATGGAGGATATGTAAGATTTGGTAATGATGCACCATGTTTGGTGAAAGGTAAAGGATCTATAACACTTCTTGACAATGCTAAACGTGATGATGTATACTGGGATGAAGGTTTGAAATATAATTTGTTGAGTGTAGCACAACTAAACAATATAGGATACCGAATAGAATTCCAGAAGGGATGTGTCAAAGTTCATGACAAACATGGAAAGTTGGCTGCTACCGGGACACAAACAAAAGGTAATACAATTCTTCTTGTCTCAACTCAGAACAAATGTCTATATGCAAAAATAGAAGATACCTGGTTATTGCATAAAAGGTTTTGTCATGTAAATTTTGATAATCTGATCAAAATAATTAAGAAGCACCGAGTAAGAGGTCTATCGAGCCTGGAAAAACATAAGAATGCTATGTGCCGAGGATGCCAGATGGGTAAGATGACAAGATCAAGCTTTACACGTAAGTCCTACACTTCTAAAGGAATTTTAGATCTAGTACAAACTGATCTTTGTGGTCCCATGAAAGTTCAAAGTTATTATGGTGACCAATACTTCATATTCTTTGTGGATGATTACTCAAGGATGATGTCAGTTACGTTTTTAAAAGAAAAATCAGAAGCTTTTCAAATGTTTAAATGGTACAAGGCAAGAGTTGAAAATAAAACAGGAAGACAGCTGAAATGTCTTAGATCTGATAGAGGAGGAGAATTCACTTCTAATGAGTTTAACTGATTCTACAATGATCATGGTATAAAAAGGCAAGTGTCTGCACCGAGAACACGTTAGCAAAATGGGATAGCTGAGAGAAGAAACAGATCAATTGTAGATTGTGCCAGAACCCCGATGATAGAAAAGAGGGTACCTCAAACATTTTGGAGAGAAGCAATCAACACTGCTATTTACACCCTGAACCGAGTACAACTGAAGAAAGGAACTATGAAGACACCATATGAAATTTGGTATGATAAGAAACCTAATGTAAGTTATTTTAAAATCTTTGGAAGTAGATGTTATGTTCACAAAGATGATAGGAATGGAAAGTTTGATAAAAAAAGCGAGGAGGAACATTTCTTGGTTATTCTTCTAGAAGTAAAGCATTTAAATGTCTGATCAAATCATCTAACAAAATAGTAGAAAATGCAAATGTGAAAATTGATGAATTTGCAGAAAGAAACGATGAAGGAAATTCCAAAGAACCAGAAAATTATGAAGAATTTGTTTATGTTCAACCAAGAAGTCCTACCGAGAAAGTTGTTGAAGAAAATGAAGATAATATCCAATTAGCGAGTGATGAAGAAGATCATACAGAGCCTACCGAGCCTATATTAGCCAAATATGTCAGAAGAAATCATGCATCAAGTCAGATTATAGGAGATAATGATGAACCAGTGATGACAAGGAGCAAACTGAGACATAACACATGTCTGATATCTGAATTTGAACTGAGAATAGTAAAAGAGGCATTTAATAATGAAGATTGGGTAAATGCTATGACAGAAGAGATTGATCAAATCAAGAAGAATGAAACTTGGACATTGGTCCCAAGACCGAAGGACAAAAATGTAATCGGTACAAAGTGGATTTTCAGAAACAAGCTAAATGAAAAAGGTGAAGTCATTTGGAACAAAGCAAGAGTAGTTTGCAAAGGTTATGCTCAAGAAGAGGGAGTAGATTATGGTGAGACTTTTGCACCTATGGCTAGACTTGAGGGAGTAAGAACATTGTTGGCATATGCTGCTTTCAAAAATTTCAAGGTATATCAAATGGATGTTAAATCTGTATTTTTGAATGGTATACTAGAAGAAGAAGCTTATATTGAACAACCTGAAGGATTTGTTGAAGACAAGAGTAAAGATTGGGTATGTAAATTGAACAAAGATTTATATGGTCTGAAACAAGCACCTAGAGCATGGTATGAGTGACTACACTCTTACTTGATCAAGCTTGGATTTATAAGGACAAGTGGAAACAACAATATGTACATGAAGAATGATGGGGACAATGGAATACTGATCTCAGCCATATTTGTTGATGATATTATTTTTTGTGGAAATGATTCTCTATGCAAGAACTTCGGAAATGGAATGTGCAAAGAATTTGAGATGTCATTAATCAAAGAGATAAAGTATTTTATAGGTTTACAAATACTACAAATGAAAGATGAGATTTTCATTACTCAATCCAAGTACATAAAGGAAATCTTGAAGAAATTTGGAATGGAGGATTCTAAACCTATAAGTACTCCTATGACTACTAACTATAAACTATCAAAGAATGATGAATCTGCATCTGTTGATGAGACACTTTACTGATCTATAGTTGGAAAGCTGTAATATGTTGTTCACAGCAGGCCATATATAACACATGTAGTAGGAATAGTTGCAAGATTTTCAGCAGATCCCAAAGAAACCCCATATGACAGCAATCAAGAGAATTCTCAGATACCTAAGAGGCACTGAAGACTATGGCTTAGTATATGAAAAGAGGAATGGTTTTGATTTAAAAGTTTATACTGATGCTGATTGGGCAGGAAACATTGATGTCAAGAAAAGAACAAGTGGTGGAGCTTTCTTCTTGGGAGATAGACTAGTAAGTTGGCTTAGCAAGAAACAAGGATGCATTTCACAATCAACAGCTAAAGCTGAATATGTCGCTGCAGCATTGGATTGTACCAATATTGCATGGATCAAACAACTATTGGAAGGTATAAATGAGAAAGTTACTGAGCTAGTAACTATATTATGTGATAATACTAGTACCATTAACATTTCAAAGAATCTGGTAATGCACTCTAAGACAAAACATATCTCTATAAAGTATCATTATCTCAGAGAAGAAGTTCAAGAGAAGAAAGTTGTGCTGGAATATATCAGTTCAAAGGAGCAAATAGCAGACATCTTCGCAAAGCCACTACCAAGAGACACTTTTGAGTATCTCAGAAGCAAGTTAGGGGTCCTATCCCTATCTTCTACTCACTAACAGAGTTTGGTGAAAGCATCAATTCGATGACACTATCGCATATTATTTGTGGATTGATGCTGATTTACGCACTTTAGGAGGTTTTCTAAAGGTGTGCAAGAAATAGTGATTGGAGACAAGTTGCTCTGACCGAGACTGAGATAATACATGTGCAACACAACAAGGCAAATCACTTCACAGGGGAAGAAACTATGAATCAACTCTTTTTCTTTTTGGCATTGTTGTCAAAGGGGGAGAAGACTAAATGGTAGACTAAATGGAGAAGATAACAGAAAACCAATGCCAGGGGGAGAAAACTTCAGGAGAAGTCTAAACAACAATCTGAATCCGAATTAGTTGGAACAAATCAAGTTGGTATCACCATTTAATTGTTGGTTTTGCTATCAATGCCAAAGGGGGAGATTATTGGCATTACAATAGAAAGGAGATTGTTGGCATTTCAATAAGGATATTGAGAAGGTTGTTGGAGATTGTTGATATAACTAAAGAAGGATGATTACTGTCTTAATAATATTATTTTGTCATTGATGTCAAGAAATTGATTTGTTGATTCAGTATGATGTTGCCATATCTTGAGAAGTATGTTTTGATGAGTATTAAGAGGTCGGTAAGTGACACAGAAAGAATGTGATAATAAAGGGGAGATATAAGTTATTCAATGGGCAATTATTACCGAGTTAGACAATGATGAGATCATGTTGTTTTGATTGTTTTGTTATCCTACACATGTTGATTGTAAGTTTAATACTGTATTATGTCACTGAGCAAGGAACCTAGTTGGTAAACCCTAAGGTACCCAGTCGGTAAACCCTAAGGTTATCGATGTCAGTTAACGAAGGTAGAATGTCTACCAAGTGAAGTTCAGTATTAACCAAGTAACAACCGAGTTATAAGAGATCGCATTGGATGGATAAAAGCATTATTTAATGAAGGATGCTGATGAGCTAGAGATGAATAAATGATTGGTTTGTCGCACAAGAAGTTTGTTAAGAATCTACGGCAATGGAAATACATGAGGAAGATCTACAACACAGATTGAACCGCAATAACCTAGCACAAGTTCCTAAGCGACGTAAAACGTTCTCAGATCGAAGGATACATTGAACCTAGTCAAGTTTGATGATCTGATGGCTAAGATTGATCATGGGAAATGTGATCAAGGAGATTAAGCTGTTAGAAATTATTTATAAATATGGAATTGTTGATAAACACTACATGTGGGCAAGTGTAAGCACAAGGATGCTACATAGTGATTACTGAGCATAGAAGCTTGAAGACTTGTTTGAAAAATAGAGTAGGGAGCCCAGCAGAGGGACAAGATAAGTCCTATGACTAGATTGCTTTGAGCAAATAAGAATCTGTTTTAGCATTTCAAATGTGAAGTTGTAGATATATTTTATTACTGTTGTTTATTTTGTAAGTGACAGGAAATTTCTTAACCGAGTGGACTTAACAGTCTTATTTGTAAATCCTCTAGCAAGGTAACATTCTAAAAGAGTGTTTGAAATCGTTTGACAAGGTCACTTCTAATAAAGTGCAAGACTCTAACAAGTCTGAGGGAAATCCCTTAACCGGGTCACATCTAGCAATGTGTTTGTAATCTTTAACAAGATTTTCTTTTAACCGAGCATACTCTAGAAGGGTATATTTCTTAGTGGGTCTGAAATCCCACAGTGGTTTTTCCCTATTTGGGTTTCCACGTTAAATCTGGTTTTATATGTGTTGTGATGTTATCTGTTCATGAGTTTGCATGTTTAGCAGTTTTGGTTATATTGCTGAAGTATAAGTTACCGAGGTTGAATATGTTGATTTTATGGAAGATTAAGTTTGTATGATTCACCCCCCCTCTCATCTTGTTTACTATTAGCATTAGAGCTTTACAGGTACTTGATCATGCAATAAATGGGATACAATAGTAAAAGACCTATTGGCAAACATCAGGAAGGCGTCACAGAACCATTAGATCCTCCTTCACAATTTAGTAAAGACAAAACATGATTGGGCTATGAACACATTCTACCACCAAGGAAGACACCAAGCAAATACAAAAAACCTTAGTGGAAAGCAAAAAAGAAATACAAGGAGGACTCCTGGCAGGAGGCACTATTTGAGTCAATAGAGACAATACACAAAGAATGTGAATATCGAGAATAACTGCAACATCAAGAGAAGCCCATCAAACAAAAGAAGGAAGCATCTACTACAAAAGCACATCATATTCAAGAACCAGTATCCGACAAAGAGGAATCACCTCTGTTGGCATTATGTGAACCGGTATGAGGACATAATGACATTGTATGTTGTCATTGATGTCAATATGTTGCAAAGCTATGAACCAGCATTTGTGCCAAAGTGAAGCAGTGTGCTTGTTCAAGGTAAACTGACATATGGTTATGGGAACCAACACATGGAAGCACTGTATCACTACCGGTTGGTAGTCTCAACTTTAGGGTTTCCGATTGAAGTACTTCAAGCCTGTGTGGCTCAACCGGTGACTTTGTGCAATGAGTTAGCATGATAACAAGGAACAAGATCGTGTTGCCACATAAGGCTTGTGTGCATGAAGGATCATGCATGAAGAAGACTGTAAAACGGTGATAACATGTGATGGGTTATCAACCGCCATGAAAACGGTGGAAAATGAACTATGGAGATTAATACAGTATGCTCAATGGTCAGGATTGAACCATTTGAATTCCTTAACCTATTAGGTTTAGGGTTTAGGGTTTATGCTACCGACCTAACTATTTTCTATAAGGTCGATGTTGTGACTCTTTATAGGGTTGTTGGCAACAGTTGTGTGTGAGTATCCAAGAGAAGGGATACGTGATTCTTGCTATACCAAAAGGAGAGAAGTGATACCTGCAGAGTGTAAGTGTAGAAGGAAAAGAGGAGCTTAAGTGGATCTGCATTGGCATTGAGTGATGTTACCAGATCATTGTAATACCTGTTGATCTCTAACCACCTCAACAGTTGGAAAATCCCTTAACAGGGTAGCCTTAACCAGCTTCTTGTAAATCTTTTAACAGGGTAACTCTAAGCTACCAAGTTCGAAGTCCTTTAGCTATTGAGTTCTTGAAATCCTCTAACAAGGTAACCTTTAACAGGGTTTAACCCTTAATCAGGTATTGTAGCCATCCCTTAACTGGGTGATCTCTAATAGGATCGGTTCCTAGTAGAACCTATTGTAATGTCTCTAACCGGACAAGGCTTCTAATAGAGTGAACTTCCAAAGAGTTCAAAAACAGCTTGTGGGTATTCATCCCCATCATGGTTTTTCCCAGTTGGGTTTCCACGTGAAAAATATGTGTGTCATGTGTGATGCTTTTATCTTGTGATTCTTTGCTATTGTTTGTCAAGCATACGATGGTTCTGTGTTTTATGCCTATCAATAAAACATGTTGAACTAGTTGTTATTATGATATGATGATAGATCACCTATTTATGCATGAGGGTGAAATGGTAGTGTAGTCTCAAGTTGAGTGAAAGGCTAAGTGAGTAACCGGTTAATGCTTGTCTCAGACATTCTTAGCTTTATCGGTTGCATTCTGTTTCAAACTGGTATCTCTGTCTCCTAGTCTTTTGAAGTGTTTGCTGTCAAATTGGCTTAAGACTATATTTTTGCTTGTACTAATTCACCCCCGCCCTCTCAGTACCGGTTTGGTACTATTTGCTCATCATTGAGTTATCAATTGGTATCAGAGCGTCGTCCAGGTCCTCTGTGTTATAAGTTTAACCTCTTGAGGTAAAGATCCTATTCAAATGATGAAGAGGGAAGGTCCAAAGTTTAATAGGGAAATTTTCAGTATATGGAAAGATAGGATGAAGATATTTATCAGAAGCATGGGTGCTCAACACTGGAGCTATGTTGAGAATATCTATGTTGCCCCTATGGGTACTCTCACCGATGACCAAAAGAGAGAGATACAAGAAAATGGGCAAGTCATGGAAGCCCTAATTAGTAGTTTATTTGACATTTAGTTTATTGATGTTCAGGACAAGGTAAATCCCAAAGAGGTATGGGATGCTCTTGAAAATATCTATGGCGGTGATGAACATGTAAAATAGGCTAAGGAAGAAAGCCTGAGAGGGAAGTTTGAAGATATGCAGATGGTTGAAGGTGAGACCATTCAACAGTATGGAATAAGAATCAAAACCATTGTTGGAGATATCAAGAATGCAGGTAGCAAAATAGAAGATTCCAATATGGTAAGCAAAGTCCTGAGATCCCTATTGCCAGTATATGCAATAAGGGTTGCTGCTATTCAGGAGCTAAGATCAATAGACAAGACTAAGGTATCCTTGGACTCCATCATAGCAAAGTTGACAGCCTATGAGCTAAATAGTTTTGATGGCAGTGTTCAAAAGTCTGAATCAACTTTTAAAGCTTCTGCTATACCATCCAGAAAAGGAAAAGAAGCTAGCACTAGTGGTGAACCAAGACAGAGCAGAGAAATGGATGATGAGGAGATTTTGATGGCATTTGAAGATCTCCTTGCCAGGAAACTTCCTAAGGGAACTGACAAATACAAAGGTAAGCTACCTTTGAAATGCTTTTCTTGCAACCGGATAGGACATATTGCTGTAAACTGTCCTAATGGCGACAACAAGGACAAACCAGAAAGGTTCAATAAATTCAAAGGAGGAAACCAGAGAAACTGTTTTGTGGCAGTTGATGAAGGTGTCATAGATGAAGAATCAGAGGATGAAGAAAATGAAGATATTATGTTTGTTGCTGTCAAAGAAGATGTGTCAGACAAGAAGGCTCTTGTCTCCTGGTTTGATAATTCCAATGAGTGGATCATTGACAGTGGCTATTCTCACCATATGACTGGTGACCGGAGCAAGTTTCTATCCTTGGAGGAGTATGATGGTGGTGTGGTCCACTTTGGCAATGATGCACCATGCATGGTCAAAGGCAGAGGGTCCATCTCTCTAAGTGGAAAGAGTAGTGTTGATAATGTGTACTGAGTTCATGGTCTCAGACACAACCTTCTGAGTGTTGGCCAGCTGAATGACTGTGGCCTCACTCTGGAATTCAAGAATGGAGTTTGAAGAATCAAAGGAAAAGATGGTGAATTGGTGGCCACCGGCATGCAGACCAAAGGTAACCTATTTCATCTGAATGCAAATATAAGTACATGTCTTATGGCTAAATTTGATGATAGCTGGATATGGCATAGGGGACTCTATCATATAAACTTTGATAACATTGTAAAGGCCAGTAAGATCAAGGCAATTAGAGGGTTGCCGGTGTTAAGAAAATCAGATAATGCCTTGTGCAGAGAGAGTCAATTGGGGAAAATGTCTTCCTCAACCTTTAAAGGTAAATCTTTCACTGCTGACAACTTGCTTGATCTTGTGCATACTGATTTATGTGGTCCTATGAAAACTAGAAGTGTGCAGGGTGATAGGTACTTCATGATTCTCACTGATGATTGCTCAAAAATGATGTGGGTCACATTCTTGAAAGACAAGTCTGAAGCCTTTGTAAAGTTTAAAGCTTTTAGAACATTAGTGGAGAAGGAAAGCGGTAAAAAGATCAAGTCCCTGAGAACTGATCAAGGAGGGGAATTCACTTCCAGTGAATTCAACAAGTACTATGAAGAACATGGCATGAAGAGGCAATTGTCTGCCCCTAGACTCCACAACAGAATGGCCTAGCAGAGAGGAATAACCGAACTATGGTTGAAGCAGCTAGAACCATGTTGATTCAAGGAAAGGTAGCTCACACATTTTGGAGAGAAGTGGTGAGCACTGTAGTCTACACAATGAATGGGGTACTCATCAAGAAAGGTAAGGATAAAACTCCTTATGAGTATTGGACTGGTAAGACACTTGTGGCTAGCTACTTTAGAATGTTTGGTAGCAAATGTTACATCAAGAGAAGTGAACACCAGAGCAAATTTGATGTGAAATGTGATGAGGGAATATTCCTAGGATATTCCACCAAGAGCAAAGCTCTCAAGTGTTTCAACAACATGACTCAGAGAATTGTGGAAAGCATCAATGTAAGAGTTGATGAAACCTCTGAGAAAATTGAGGAAACCGGTAATGAGCAAGCGGCAAGTGAACCGCTTGCAACCTTCTGGGAATTGGTTGTCAGTCAACTGAGTACCAGTAACAGTGTTCCTACACCGACAGATGTAGATGCTGATACTGATGGAGATGAGGATGAAGAAGAAAAGAAAGAGGAATCTATCAAGACCATTCCTTGGTATGTCAAGCTGAATCATGATCCTAAGTAGATCATAGGAGATAAGGATGCAAGAATCCTTACAAGAAGAAAAATCAGAGAAAACTCATGTATGATCTCTGAATTCAAGCCTAAAACATTCAAAGAGGCACATAAGGATGAAGACTGGATGAAGGCAATGGAAGAGGAACTTGACCAGATAGAGAAAAATGGTACATGGTCCTTGGTACCCAGACCAGAGCACAAAAATGTCATTGGTACCAAATGGGTCTTCAGAAATAAGCTGAATGAGGATGACACAGTGATTAGAAACAAAGCTAGACTGGTGTGCAAAGGATATGCTCAAGAAGAAGGAGAAGACTATGGTGAAACCTTTGCTCCTGTAGCCAGATTGGAAGGAGTTCGTATGCTTCTTGCATATGCAACTTTTAAAGGCTTCAAAGTATATCAAATGGATGTAAAATTTGCATTCCTAAATGGTGTACTTGAAGAGGAGGTGTATATAGAGCAACTAGATGGGTTTTCCCTATCTGAAGACAGTGACATGGTGTGTAGGCTACATAAAGTCTTATATGTTCTAAAGCAGGCACCTAGAGCATGGTATGAACGCTTGCATTCCCATCTTGTGAAGATTGGATTTGAGAGAACAAGTGAAGATGGCATTATCTACTTAAAGTCTAAAGGAGATCAGATCTTGATCTATGAGGTATTTGTTGATGACATTATATTTGGTGGAGATGACAAGATGAGTCATGAGTTTGCAGATGAGATGAAGAAAGAGTTTGAAATGTCACTCATAGGGGAGATTAAGTTCTTCATTGGATTGCAAATCCAGCAGATGAGAGATGGAATCTTTATCACTCAGTCCAAGTATGTCAAAGAGGTGTTGAAGACCTTTGGCATGGAAGATAGCAAACCAGTTGTAAACTATCCAAAGAGGATGACTCAACATTAGTTGATGAGAAAGAATACCGATCAATGATTGGTAAATTGCATTATGTAGTGCATAGCAGACTGGATATTGCACATGTAGTTGGCATTACTACAAAGTTCCAAAAAAGTCCAAGAGAATCCCACTTGGTTGTAGTCAAGCGGATTCTTAGGTATCTGAAGGGAACTATTGGCTATGGATTGTGGTATCCATATAGCAAGGATTTCAACTTAAAAGTGTTCACAGATGCTGATTGGGCTGGTAATGTAGATGATTAGAAGAGAACAATCGGTGGTGCATTCTTCCTTGGTGGTAGACTGGTCTCTTGGATGAGTAAAAAGCAGAGTTGTATCTCTCAGTCTACAACAGAAGCAGAGTATGTTGCAACTTTCATGAACTGCACTCAGAAAATTTGGATGAAGCATGTATTGAATGGCTTCAAAGTTCATGTATCTGAACCAGTAAGTCTATTTTGTGACAATAATAGTGCAATTAATATCTCCAAGAATCCGGTTTTACATTCTAGAACCAAGCACTTTGAGCTTAAGTATCATTTCTTGAGGGAAAAGGTTCAGAACAAATAGATTGCACTGGAGCATGTTTTTTAGTAAGGAGCAGTTAGTAGACATATTCACCAAGCCTCTCCCAAAGACTACATTTACATACTGAAGAGGTGAATTAGGGGTACTGCCCCTTCAGGAAGTGAACTAACAGCATATGCTCCACATCAGTCAGGTATTGCATAGTCAAATTTATTTTGGATTGATGTGTTGAAGGATGCTACTCCTCAGGGGGAGCAGCATAATGGAATAGGGAAGCTTGTGTCTCCACTTTAGGGTTTCCGGTTGAAGTGCTTCAAGCCTATGTGGCTCAACCGGTGACTTTGTGCGATGAGTTAGCATGATAACAAAGAACAAGATCATGTTGCCACGTAAGCCTTGTGTGCATGAAGGATCATGCATGAAGAAGATCTTGCCTATCTACCTCAAGAATATGAGAAGACTATAAAACGGTGATAACGTGTGATGGGTTATCAGCCACCATGAAAACGATCTAAAATGAATGATGGAGATTAATGTAGTATGCTCAACGGTCAGGATTGAATCATTTGAATTCCTTAACCTATTAGGTTTAGGGTTTAGGGTTTATGCTACCAACTTAACTATTTTCTATAAGGCTGATGTTGTGACTCTTTATAGGGTTGTTGGCAAAAGTTGTGTGTGAGTATCCAAGAGAAGGGATACATGATTCTTGCTATACCAAAAGGAGAGAAGTGATACCTAAAGAGTGTAAGTGCAGAAGGAAAAGAGGAGCTTAAGTGGATCTACATTGGCATTGAGTGTTGTTACCAGATCATTGTAATACCTGTTGATCTCTAACCACCTCAACAGTTGGAAAATCCCTTAATAGGGTAGCCTTAACCGGCTTGCAGTAAATCCTTTAACAGGGTAACTCTAAGCTACTGAGTTTGAAGTCCTTTAGCTATTGAGTTCTTGAAATCCTCTAACAAGGTAACCTTTAACAGGGTTTAACCCTTAATCGGGTATTGTAGCCATCCCTTAACCGGGTGATCTCTAACAAGATCGGTTCCTAGAAGAACCTATTGTAATGCCTCTAACCAGACAAGGCTTCTAACAGAGCGAACTTCCAAAGAGTTCAAAAATAGCTTGTGGGTATTCATCCCCATCATGGTTTTTCCCTGTTGGGTTTCCATGTGAAAAATATTTGTGTCATGTGTGATGCTTTTATCTTGTGATGCTTTTCTATTGTTTGTCAAGCATATGATGGTTCTGTGTTTTATGCTTGTCAATAATACATGTTGAACTAGTTGTTATTATGATCTGATGATAGATCACCTGTTTATGCATAAGGGTGAATTGGTAGTGTAGTCTCAAGTTGAGTGAAAGGCTAAGTGAGTAACTGGTTAATGCTTGTCTCAGACATTCTTAGCTTTACCGGTTGCACTCTATTTCAAACTGGTATCTCTGTCTCCCAATCTTTTGAAGTGTTTACTATCAAACCGGTTTAAGACTGTATTTTTGCCTGTACTAATTCACCCCCCCTCTCAGTACCAGTTTGGTACTGTTTTCTCATCATTGAGTTATCAACCTCCTAGTAACATCATTTCTCCCCGAGAAGAGACAATATATGAACAAATGCAAAGAGTGGAAGTAGGATCTGACATAGAATCAAAGAAAACTATCAAACTTGTATCACTCATCAAAGACCTGTTCTCACCCTGCAACATACTTATCCACAACACTACCAGAATCTGGGATAATACCTCTGAAACTAATTCCAATGAATGTGAATGGGACAACTGTTCTAATGTTACTAAAGATATTGGTGCAAATGACAGTCATACACCCATCTCTCAAGAAGAACACGACATAGAACATAGACCACTTGAATTTGGTCCACAAAATATCTACGATGCCAAGGAAAACAAGTAGTGACATTACGTACAAGTCTACATAGAAGATGATACCATCGAAGACCTTGACGAAATCCTTAACTTCTTTAACACCCAAGCCAACCACAATGATACCTCCATCCTGACACTTACAATAGCTGAACTTGATCCGCTTAATGACTCCTTACTATAGATAGGAATTTGGAATTCATCAAAGCAATAGATATTAAACTAGCTCAACCACAAAAACTAGATTGCAATGACAAGAAATCCTAAAAACTTTCAATAGAGATATGAAGACAAGATAATCAAACCAAATGCAAACCATTACAAACACGAATATCTCCTCCATAATTCTCCATTGTCCTTCTTTCTCCTTCAAATTACTTTGTTTGTGGATCTCACTTACAAATGCAAAGGCATAGTATGAAAGCAAGATTGACAAGATGAAATGGCAGCGTAAGGATACTAGAAGCGTGATTGATTCTCTGAAAATGTGATTAGATTGATCCTTTGATTGAAGAAACTCATCCAATTTATAGACAAATTGGAGAGATGACAAGATTAGTATGAAGAGATTTGAAAGGAAATTTCAAATCAAGAATAACAAATATGACAAATTATGACAAAATTGACACTTTCTATGCAAGATTGATTGATTGACAAATTATGACAAAATTGACAAGATTGCTATGCAAAATTGATTGATTGACAAATTATGACAAAATTGACAAGATTTCTATGTCATTCCCATGAAATTAGGGAAGAAAGAAAATAGCCTCCATGATTGCAACAAATGGAAGCATAAACATAGGAGAAAATTAGGGGATGAATTTAGAGGAAATATTAGAAAAATTGAAGAAAATAGGAGAAAAAAGAAATTAAGAATTAGGAGAAATTAGTAAATTAGGTGAATTAATTAATAATTTTTCATTCATTAATTAATTCACAAAAAGGGGTAATTAATTAGCCAATTAAATAAATATTTAATTGTGACAAGAAGACTTAGGATAAATAAATAAATAATTTAACCTAGAGGGAAAATGACAAACAAGATTAAATGAATAAATCATAAAACCCTAGAAGATGAATTAGAAATGCAAGGATGACAATTAGGTCTTGACAAAATATAATTGATGTAGGGTCGATTTGATCATCATTCTGACTGACAAAGGACCAATGCTAATAAACGATTGAGATTGGTTGACAAATTGACCAAGATTGACAAAGAGATCAAATTGATAGGCACCAATTGACGAGGAACAATGACTAATTGATAGAAATTGACATGATTGAAAAGGACAACGATCAATGACAAATCGATCGCAAAATGACAAGATTGGTCTAGACAAGGATCGATGATGAATCGATTGCAAAATGACAAGATTGACTAGGACAAGGATCTATGACGAATCGATCACAAAATGACAAGATTGACAAGAGGACAAAACCCTAATTCTATCATCGAATAGGATTGGCGATGTCCAAAATGAAATCAAATTGAGGATGTCCAAAATATGACAAATGAGCACGCACATTGATGCGACAGGATAAGATCGACCAAAATCATGACTGAAGATTGTTATCGACAAGACCAAATTCGAAAGTGAGAAAAATGAGGAATGTAGAAGAAGGACTCAATGCTCGCAAATGATAAAGACCAAGTGTGCAACATAGAAGAAATTTTAATGCGATGCAAAAACCCTAAAATAAGGCAATCCACAAATGTTAAAGTATGACTCCGCAAGCGTTGACCATTTTTAGATGTCTACATTTTGCCCCTCTTTGAGACAATGCGATTCTAAGCATTGTTTTAAAGAACAATAATGAAAATGCCCTAGAAAATAACAATGACATATGCATGCCCCCTCGAGGAATTGGCCGGAAACATCTAGAAAAGAGGCCAATTAGTCGATAAGAATAATAGAAAATGATAGGTTCGAACAGATCAAGAATTGAAGGTCGGATGCACAAATTACAAGCAATAGAAGGCACAAAAGACCGCAACTAGCCTAAGATGGAGAGCATGCACGTCCATTTAGGTACTGACAAAGATCTATAAATGAGACAAGGAGAAGGAAAAGAGCTCATTTACACTAGCTGAAGTGGAGGAATTGTTGCTCAGGAAAAAGACCCTTGCAGAGAGATGGTGAACATTCCAATGGCAGATCCCCTTGGGGAACCTGTATGCACCTATAGATGACTAGACGATGCAGGAGCAGCGGTATGTATCTCAAAAACCCATGTTGTCAATTTCATGAATTTTGCTTGCTTGCAGGACATTGCGGGGCCCACAGGGAATGGAAACATGGACATCTGGGCCTGTGTGGGCGCATTCTGCGCTTGTGTGAGGATGTTCTATGCCTGTGTAGGGTACACAGGTGCAACTTGATGCTGCACAGGCGTAGGACAAGGTACATAGGCACAGTTGTGCACTTAGGACCCTAATTTGACTGAAAACAGCGCGCAGATGATCCCGAAAAGAGGGATAAGGGTAGAATAGGTCAAAATAGATAAGAAACACCCTGATTGGTGCATGAAACAAGGAAATGCAGCCCTTAGGAGAAAACCCTAAAATTGAGAAAGCGTGCCTCAATTGTGATGTAGAGTCGACAGTATCCATTGATTACATGCGAGAATAGACCCGACTGCTTCATGTTGCAACATAGACTTAGGAGCACGGATAGAGATACATTACCAGGACTTGGATTATACTATATTACATTCATGCCTGAGATTAGGGCAAACATAGGACTGCTTACCGCATTGGAAGAGTGATGGCATTCAGAGACTTCCTCTTTCCATCTGCCGATTGGAGAGGCGACCGTGACACTAGAGGACGTGTGGCGTATCCTCCGCATTCCAATTCATGGGGAGATGATAGTATATGACCCAGCGACAGGGAGAGACATGTTGTGAATATTATTCGAGTGCGATGCAGATGATCTAGATATCATAGAGAGGGAGATCTATTGGGAGACCATGGTGACAGAGTACGATCAGTGATATGTGGTGATAGCAGTGGTTATAGCATGCCTATTAGCAGGGGACAGACAAGGACATGGATTCCCTATTGGATGGGGAAGAGTGCTAGAGCAGATGGTGACTGGATATGCATGGGGACCATGTGTGCTTGCCATGCTGTATTTTCAGTTGCACCAGATAGCATATCAGAGGGTTCAGACTTTGAGCTATGGGGTCACACTGTTACAGGTATGGGCATTTGAGCACATAGCCATATGTTGACCAATTGCAAAGAGACAGGTAGTACCACATCAACCATATGTGTACTTTAATGGGGGTACACTGAGATAGGGTCTGTTTGGATACATATTGTATTGACAACATGAGCTAGATAGATTGAGAGAGTTCACATGGAGGCCATATCAGGATTGCCCTGGATGGTCAGATGATATTGATGAGCTACCATATTGCAGACAGGAGAGGTACCTGATTGGGCAACCAAGGAATCACCAGAGAGTGATTGAGATGTACCTACCAGAGAGAGTCAGATGACAGTTTGGAGAGAGGTAGGATGTACCGAGAGGAACTGCACACTTTACCCGATCTATTGGGAGACCATGGCGACAGAGTACGATCAGTGATATGTGGTGATAGCAGTGGTTATAGCATGCCTATTAGCAGGGGACAGATAAGGACATGGATTCCCTATTGGATGGGGAAGAGTGCTAGAGCAGATGTTGACTGGATATGCATGGGGACCATGTGTGCTTGCCATGCTGTATTTTCTGTTGCACCAGATAGCATATCAGAGGGTTCAGACTTTGAGCTATGGGGTCACACTGTTATAGGTATGGGCATTTGAGCACATAGCCATATGTCAACCAATTGCAAAGGGACAGGTAGTACCACATCAACCATATGTGTACTTTAATGGGGGTACGCTGAGACAGGGTCTGTTCAGACACATATTGTATTGACGACATGAGCTAGATAGATTGAGAGAGTTCACATGGAGGCCATATCAAGATTGCCCTGGATGGTCAGATGATATTGGTGAGCTACCATATTGTAGACAAGAGAGGTACCTGATTGGGCAACCAAGGAATCACCAAAGAGTGATTGAGATGTACCTACCAGAGAGAGTCAGATGACAGTTTGGAGAGAGGCAGGATGTACCGAGAGGAACTGCACACTTTACCTGATCTCACAGAGAAATGAGTCAGTGGGGGAGGATGATTCAACCACACATAGCATATGCTGACTTCACACAGCTACAACAGAGACAGTGGGATTGGAGATCAGATGTGGTGGATGCCAGGATGACAAATGAGTATGAGCGATGGTTTGCAAGATGACGGCCTGTGCCATTGACAGATCCTGATATTCTGGTACCTAGGAGATAGGAGGACTTCCTACTCGCTGGAGAGGAGGAGGGAGATGATGGGGACAAAGATGAGGATGGAGGGGATGATGAGGACAGAGGGGATGATGAGGACGAAGAGGATGATGAGGATGGAGATGAGGACAAGGAGGATGAGCCAGATCCAGCCGATTAGGAGTCATTGCAAGATATACCCATAGAGTTAGAGACAGCTAGCATAGAGGAGATGGAGATATGTAGGGCCACCATAGTGAGTCAACATGATCACATTGCGACATTAGAAAGATAGAATTCTATCTTAAGGACATAGCAGGATTAGTTCAGAGCAGAGATAGCCAGAATGACAGCGGCTCGAGATATAGCAATAGCCCAGACACAGCAAGGAGAGCAGAGAGTAACTGAGTATATTGGGTCGATTAGGGAGGCCAGTGCACATGAGATGGCATAGATGTTGGTAAAGACCAGAGATGAGATACGCCAATTGAGGATACTATATGAGAGTGTAGTTCCACCAGAGCAAAGGGCAACATCATATCGATCATAGTCGAGGACAGAGAGTAGGCCACACTCTCGAAGGTCAACGAGCAGCATGGGGGTGAGTGGACCTAGGAGACCACCATAGCCAGGACCCGGGGCAGGAGAACATCATCCTTGAGAGATGGTAGGGATGAGGAGGACAAAGGGAGCACCCAGTGATAGAGGCATGTGCTCCTTATGACGGAGACATATATAGTATGACATTATGTACGCAGCCTACAGGCCATACTTAGGACAGATAGTCCAATTTTGTACTCCGATATTGTTTTTGATAGATGATATGATATGCAACTATATGATGGGATGCAAATGTGTTATGGCTTATATTTACTTTCCATGTATGGATGGCTTATGTATTGTTTATGTAGCATTGTGGAACATGTATGAATATATTTTTTTATGTGTGTTTGATGCAAAAATGCTTGATATAATGCAAATGTACTAACCAATGAATGCAGGATGTAGCTTATGTTTTTTTGTGGAGACCGGAGAACTAGATCAAACTGACTGCCCAAATTGACGGAAGAAATGTTAGTAAGATGAAATGAGACAGAGGATAGTTAGAGATGAAGAAAAAATTGCTTTCACCAATGCACAGAAGTAGGTGAGAACCTTTATTTAATGTAGCAAAGCGGATGCAAAGCATCATGGCATTGAAGGCCAGAGCTGAAACACAACCCCTTTTGCAAAAGAGTGCATACATCAAGGGTCAAGGTATGTGCAGCGTTCACAAAGCGAACGTACTTATCACAAACACCCAATGATATAGTTGCCCTAGTTTGTGACAAACATTCCACAAACAACAAACACAACAAAGAAAAGAAAAAGGGACCATGAACCATCCCAGTCACTCTAAATCACTTAGTGACATCCTTGAGCAACATAGGAACATGATCGAAGCCAAAGATAAATTAGTAAAAAGATAAGACTCACAAATTCAACCAAGTCAAACAAACATTTTGATCATCATTGTCAAAAGTGGAACACAAGAAGGATCATGCTATCTAGTTCTAGGGAATGCGGTACCCCGTCTAAGACAGGACATAGTCTGGTTTCGAGTATACCATACTCTGTATAAGACCCATGATAATAATGACAAGGACAAATGATATTGATGTTGATTGATTGATATGACAATTTTGATCAGTTTGATTGAAAAATTCATCTGTTAACGCATGATTTCAGTAAAGTGCAGTGTTGTAACATGTTATCTGTTTGTTGTCTACACAAATGTTTGATCGATTGTCATTGGATGTATGCTCAACGATCTGTCTATACACAAAAGGGACCATTTATTGACAAAATGCAAAATACCAAAGAAATTATTTTTGGATTTTGATGTTTTGAAATTTTTTTGATCGTTTTTCAGGACTTTATTTGACTTTTTAGGGATTTTTTTAAGGACATTATTTGATTTTTTTGAATTTTTTTAGGACATTTTTCAATTTTTTTGATTATTTCAGGACATTATTTGATTTTTTTGATTATTTCAGGAAATTTTTCAAATTTTTTTTTTTATTATTTCAAGACATTTTTCAATTTTTTTTATGATTTTGCCCCCAGTGTCTAGCAAGGAAAGGAATATGATAGGTGAATAAATAGGCTTTCTAAAATATTGGTGGATAGAGGGAAGACAAAGGCCTTTTATTATGGAGACAATACAGATGCAATTTTCAAGGGCTATTGCGTGATGGGACAAGAGACTGGATGTGATAATGTAAAGCAGTGACATGGCATGAGGGACATGTCAAGAGGTTTCTGAAATTATGTTTAAATTTTGCATCCTTATGTCAGATCAAGATCAAGGGATAGAAAGAGTGTATGGATAGTGATAAGATATGGATAGGATAAGAAAGACCAAGAATGGATAAGGGACATGGATTGAAGGTCGGGGTAGGCTAAGGGATAGCGGCAGAAAGTTGCAATAAGCTAGGGAATATGGATGAAAAGTTGTAATAAGAAAATGAATAAAGACCAAAAGCTATGATAAAAGATGTAAACAAGATGCATGATTCTCATGAAGATCCTTAGCCTTGTCAAGATCAAAGGTGGAAAGGGAAACTGGACATGAGGGACAATAGGATATGAAGGGTAATGACAGGGGTTCGATAGGATAATGGAACAATGAAGGACAAAAGGATATGATAGGATAAAACCTGTCTCCAAGTACGGTATGCAAGAAGTTCATAGATTACGCATGACACCTGTTTGCCAGGTTTTCATCATGGTACTTGCCCAAGGCACTTGTTTGCCAGGTTTTCACCAGTGGACGAATTATTTTTGCTTTACTTTTTTCTTTTGTCTTTTTCTCACTTTTTTTTTGGGATTTTGACTTTTTTTTTAAGAGAAGATGGACACATGATAGGGGATGAAAGAAGGAATCAAGTGTCTTTTTGTTTGGATAGTATCCTTGAAAAAAGTGGACCATGACCTTTAAAAGTATGCTCAAAGACGTTGGTAGGATAAGGACATGGAAAATAAGATGAAACTAAGGCAAGGATTTATGTAAAGGATTGGATCAAAGGGATCGAAGGATGAAAAATATGCATTGGATAATGGATAGGGTATTGGAAGAATAGGGCTTCACTAGATGGAAATGAAGGCAAGATCGACATTGGCAC
The DNA here is from genome assembly GCF_030272615.1 of Cryptomeria japonica. Classification (NCBI taxonomy): domain Eukaryota; kingdom Viridiplantae; phylum Streptophyta; class Pinopsida; order Cupressales; family Cupressaceae; genus Cryptomeria; species Cryptomeria japonica. Next base: position 822,129,340 of record NC_081411.1, on the reverse strand, counting down.
ACACCTTGAGGGGTGATGGACTGATGGAGGAAAGACGTATTTTGGATATTGAGATTTTGACGAAGGAAAGGCTATGGATTTTGGGACATAAGGGCCCAAAATGGATAAAGAAGATGATGGAGGAATAGACTTGGAAGATTTGGATGGAGGAATAGCAATTTTAGATGCCAATTTTGATGTTTCTTTAGGATTTTGTGCTTCAAGGAGCCGCTTAGGGATCCACATGGTTTTTGATTTGTCATGCTTTTGTGGTTCCTTGGAGTGTATTGCTTGCATAAGGGATTTAGGAACCCATATATATTTTGACTTTTGTTTTTGAGCAATGGGCCTTTGTGACCTTTTGGATTTTTCCTTTTCTTTTTGGATCATATTTTTCTCTGCTTTGACATGTTGATTATATTGGACATGTTGATCCTTGAATACATGTGGATTTTTAGACTTATGACTTTTATACTTGGCATCCAAATTACTTGGAGGGGGAAAGGAATGCATGGATGGATATGAATGAAATGGACTTCTTTTGGATTGATGAAATTTACTCAAGGATGTGTGCCTTTGCTGACCTTGCATAGAGGAGGAAGGGATATAAGGACCTAAGATGGATGGAAGGTATGATGGGGAAGGTGTATGTTTTGATTTTGATGGAGGGATACCAACGTCTTGAGAGTGAGTTGTGTAGACATGACCCTGAATATCTTCTTTGACATGAAGGGATTCTTGCTTATGGAGATCTACTCCTTTGCCTTTATGAATATCTTGACTTGTAGGATACTCTTTTCTTTGGGAAGAAGACACGAGTCCATTATCAGGTGGATATGATATGAGAGAAATAATGAGATCTTGAAGTGGATCGGATTGCACCAAAGTGGAAGAACCCATTATGCATGTCGAGGGTTCATGAACATCTTGCACTGACACATTAGAATCATGAAGGGGATTAGGATCATGAGGGGGACTAGGATTGTGTAGTGGACATGGCTCAATGATAGGCTCTTCAAGAGATGGAATGGGAGAAATAATGGGATCATCAAAAGAAATGCGATCTTGGAGTGTATATGGAGCATTAAGACAAGGAGATGGAGGAACAAAAGGATCTTGTGGAATAGTTTGATCTTGACAAGGAGGAAGATCATTGGAATCCTCTTTAAAGTTGCTTTTCTCTTGACTTTCAATGGGATCATCAAAAAGGATGGAAGGGGTATCTTGAATGTCAATGGGATTTGAAAGGATATTGTGTTCTTGGAATGGAAGGGGATTGTTTGGGATTGGATGGACTAGGATATCTTGATCTTTCTCGGGGAATGGAGTGTCAATAGGACTTTGGATAGGATGGACAAGAATAGGGGAATCATCATGAGTGTCTGGGAACATGGGGTCCTGGTCAACAATTGGATGGGATGATAAGGTTTTAGGATCTTGATCTTGATTCTTTTTAAGACACGTTTCTTCATGCTCTAAATTATCGTCTTGACATGGGGTTGGACTTTGGATATGCATGGGGGATTCTGACAAGGAATCAATGTTTTGGCATGAAGGAAATGCACTTTGAACATTTGTGATGGATTCTGGCAAGGAATCAATGCTTGAACATGAGGAAGAGGGACTTTGAATGGGGTCCTCTAAAATAGGTAATGGCAATGAAGTGCATGGTTGCATTGGGTCTAGTATTTCTGAAACATGACAAGGATGTGCATCATGAATTGGATTATTTTGGCAATAAATTATGGATAGCCCTTGTGTAATTTCATCCTTGGGTGTATTGTTTGATGAGGACAATATGGAAGGTTCTTGTGAAACTTCTAAAGGTGTAGGGATAGATGCCATTGGAGAGTCCATTTGTTTGTGGGGGGATGAGGCATTGCTAGACATAAGTGTATTATTTTGATCTTCCTCAAAGAACTCACTTGGTAATTTTCTTAAGATCCTTGCAATAAAGCCACCTTTCTTTTTAGGTTTTGACATAGTTGTATCTGGAATTTGAACTTGTTTGGCAAAAATTTGGTCTTGGTTTGATATCATGTTTTGATATTGGACTTGGTTCAATTGTTCTAACATGTTTGAAACTTGGGTTGGTGCATGTTGCAACCTTTGTTTTTGAATGTTTGATTGTGGTTGTTGACATTGATATGTTGATTGAACTTGTTGATATTCCACCATTGGTTGAACTATTTGTGGACATTGTATAGTTGGTTGGACATATTGTTGAAATTGGACCATTGGTTGTGTCTGTTGGAAATGTTCGAACTGTTGAAAAATTGGTTGTGATGGTTGAAAATCTAATTGATAGTAAACACCTTCTTGTTCTTGTTGTGGAGGCACATAATGTTGAAATTGTTGTTGTCTCTTTTCTTGAAATTGTTTCATCATCTCTATTTGTGAGAGGAGAGCTGGTATGTCTGATCTTTCGATAAGAGATCTTACATCAATTAGCTCAATATTTGGATTTTGACTTGGAAATTTTTGAAACATTTTGGACATTTGTGATCTATTCTTCTCAATGTTTTTCACTCTTTGTTCCAATATCTCCTTTTCTTGAGCTAGTTTCTCCTCTAGTTTTTGTATTTGGAGACTTGTTTCATCATAAAAAGTTTGATCAATGTTGCTTTGTTGTTGGGTTGGATAGAATTGTGATTGCATTGTTGGTTGATATGTCAAAATTTGTTGCATCATTGGTGCTTGGAACCTTGTTTCAATAGACATGTCACTATGCAATGCAATGCAATATATTTTTATTTTTTTGGATTTTTTATTTTAAAAGGATGATATATGATATGCAACTAAATGCAACCTAAATAAATGAAAATGCAATCTATGGCAAGAATGTAACCTATGTTTTTGTTGTTTTTCAAGATTTCGACAAACTTTTTGAAATGCAAACCTAAAGACACAACCTTGGGAAATTGAAATGAAGTCAAGACCTTAAAGGACAAAGGACCAAATGACAATAGGACAAATTGACAATGTCTCACCTATGTGCTTGGATACTAAGCTAAGTTTGACAAAAATGATATTAATGAAAGGACAAATTTTAGACAAGGTCAAGACTCCTTAACAACAACTTAGGGTATCATCCAAAGTTTTGATTTTTCAAGTTAAGGCAATGATTATGACAATGAATTAGGATACGCCATGAAAATGATCTAAGGATATGATATGACAAGATGACAATACAATGATAAGGATATGCAAAGACCAATGACTTGGAATATGCAAAATGCAACCTAGGCAAGACCTAATTTTAGCATGACAAGGATAACAGACGAATGTCACCTAAATGGAAATCTAGCTTGGATATGACAATAAAATGAAAACTTAGGGAAATGATTTTGAACCTAAGTGCAAAATGAGGACACTTGCAATGAAAAGGACTAAAATGAAAGGAGGTGACAATATGTCCTAGGACCTAAGTTGGACTATGCAAAACCTAGCCTAAAGTGACATGAATTTTGAAACAAGGATATTCAATGTTTTGACAAGCCATGTTCAAATGTTGGATGAATACTTGGACAAATTTGGACTTTTGTTTGGATTTTGTTTTGAATTGAAGGTTGTTGATTTTGAAAAACCCAAGGTGATTATGAGCACCTTTTGAAAGTTTGTTTTTGATTTAACCTTTGACAATCACGGAAGACAAAATGTTTGTTTGACTTTGACTCAAGACAATCAAGCACATTCATTGGCAAGGACAATATCTATTGAATCCTCTAACCATAAAATACAACACTCAGCCGGATGGCTAGACGCTTGGTAGCACTGGCTCCCCCTTATAGTGCACTCACTTCTCGAGCATACCAAGCTTTGAGTTCAAGGGGCATCACTTTCCAAGAACTTGCTATCTCTAACTGAGGAGTACATGAGAGGTGTCTTTAGCATGCCCGTATCACAATGCCTGAGCCAATAGATAGAAGGATTTTGGCATCTAAAAACAAGAGATTCTAGTAAGGGCATCCTGTTGGGTGGGTATTGATCTGATGGATAAATCATCGCAATACCATTCCAGCACCCATTGTCTACAACTTTCGTTGCATTCACAGTTATTTAGAGTGGTTCAGAAGAGCTTGGCTTTATCCCGTCACCACTTTGGGTCATTCCCTCTCACCAATGCCTGTGCAAAATGCCAAGCAAATCGGGAGGCAGGCCCAGTTCTAAGGGTTAAAACATGCAATCAAACTAAAAAAAAACAAAGCATGCATGGTGTTCATTAACCTTTAAGAAATTAAGTATGCAACTACTTTAAAAAACACAAGCATGATGTTTTAGTGAAAGTCTTTGACCGCGTCCTGCATAAGATTTGTTAGTAGTTGTATTTTTAGTCTTCATCACACGTAACGCCAAGATGCTGCACAGAGAATCAGTACCAAGGAAAAACCAGAATGAAAACAAAGTAATTTGCCAGTAAAAACACTGGTTTCACCTCTGTTTATGGCCTTACACAGGTGCAGAATGTCTCAACACAGGCGCAGAATGCCTTGACACAGGCACAGAATGCCTTGACACAGGCGTAGATCTATTTGACATAGGTGTAGATCTCCTTGACACAGGCACAGATCCCTCCTACACAGGCATAGAAATCTCCAGAAAGCCCTGAGCTGTCCTGTTTCTTGAGTTTTTCACCTGCAAACAGATCAAAAGGCACTCAAAACATGGTTAAATGGTTAGTTCACGTTGGGTTCACTAGAAAATGTAGATAGGAATTTGGAATTCATCAAAGAAATAGATATTAAACTAGCTCAATCACAAAAACTAGATTGCAATGATAAGAAATCCTAAAAACATTCAACAGAGATATGAAGACAAGATAATCAAACCAAATGCAAACCATTACAAACACGAATATCTCCTCCATAATTCTCCATTGTCCTTCTTTCTCCTTCAAATTACTTTGTTTGTGGATCTCACTTACAAATGCAAAGGCATAGTATGAAAGCAAGATTGACAAGATGAAATGGCAACATAAGGATACTAGAAGCATGATTGATTCTCTGAAAATGTGATTAGATTGATCCTTTGATTGAAGAAACTCATCCAATTTATAGACAAATTGGAGAGATGACAAGATTAGTATGAAGAGATTTGAAAGGAAATTTCAAATCAAGAATGACAAATATGACAAATTATGACAAAATTGACACTTTCTATGCAAGATTGATTGATTGACAAATTATGACAAAATTGACAAGATTGCCATGAAAAATTGATTGATTGACAAATTATGACAAAATTGACAAGATTGCTATGTCATTCCCATGAAATTAGGGAAGAGAGAAAATAGCCTTCATGATTGCAACAAATGGAAGCATAAACATAGGAGAAAATTAGGGGATGAATTTAGAGGAAATATTAGAAAAATTGAAGAAAATAGGAGAAAAAAGAAATTAAGAATTAGGAGAAATTAGTAAATTAGGTGAATTAATTAATAATTTTTCATTCATTAATTAATTCACAAAAAGAGGGGTAATTAATTAGCCAATTAAATAAATATTTAATTGTGACAAGAAGACTTAGGATAAATAAATAAATTATTTAACCTAGAGGGAAAATGACAAACAAGATTAAATGAATAAATCATAAAACCCTAGAAGATAAATTAGAAATGCAAGGACGACAATTAGGTCTTGACAAAAGATAATTGATGTAGGGTCGATTTGATCATGATTCTGACTGACAAAGGACCAATGCTGATAAACGATTGAGATTGGTTGACAAATTGACCAAGATTGACAAAGAGATCAAATTGATAGGCACCAATTGACGAGGAACAATGACTAATTGATAGAAATTGACATGATTGAAAAGGACAATGATCAATGACAAATCGATCGCAAAATGACAAGATTGGTCAGGACAAGGATCGATGACGAATTGATCACAAAATGACAAGATTGACCAGGACAAGGATCGATGACGAATCGATCGCAAAATGACAAGATTGACAAGAGGAGAAAACTCTAATTCTATCATCGATTAGGATTGGCGATGTCCAAAATGAAATCGAATTGACGATGTCCAAAATATGACAAATGAGCATGCACATTGACGTGACAGGATAAGATTGACCAAAATCATGACTGAAGATTGTTATCGACAAGACCAAATTCGAAAGCGTGAAAAATGAAGAATGTAGAAGGACTCAATGCTCGCAAATGATAAAGACCAAGTGTGCAACATAGAAGAATTGTTAATGCGATGCAAAAACCCTAAAATAAGGCAATGCGCAAATATTAAAGTATGACTCCACAAGTGTTGACCATTTTTAGACGTCCACACTTACCACTTGTCTTTCCTGACCTCATAGACTGGATGAACCTGAAACTCATGATATACCAATTTTCCTGAAGGATGAATCCATTATCCATTACTTATGTACCGTTAACCTAGAAACAAACTCTACCAGTGAAAAAAGTAACGACATCTGCAATCAAGGGAGTGCCAAGTCTCTCAGTCACAAAAATGAACAACATAAAGGATCTACTGTTGAAAACTAGTCAATTGCAACAATAGATCACAAAAAAGTAAAAATAAAGGACACATCTAAGGGTGAAAACCTTTTTAAGGCACCTAAAGATGGGAGACTTGACACTCTTCCTAAACATTATCAAAAGCGATCACCCATATTGGTTGAGCCCACTCAATCAATCAACATTGGTACAACAAAAGCAGCTAAAAACATACACCTTGTAGAATCTTTGACAGAGGAAGAAAAATCAGAGTTTATCCAATTTTTCAAAGAAAAGCAAATCAACTTTTCTTGGTCATATGCAGATATGCCTGGGATTGATCCATAATTAATCATGCATGATTTGTCCATTGCTCTAGGAGCTAAGCGAGTCAAGAAAAAATTGAGAAAGATGAATCCACATGTAGCACTCATGGTCAAAGCTGAGCTAAAGAAACTATTAGACGTCGGATTTATTCGACCTATCGACAATGCTGAATGGATTTCCAACATTGTACCCGCATCTAAACCTGATGGCAGTATTAGAATATGCACTGATTTAAGAGATGTCAACAAAGCCTATCCAAAGGATGACCTTCCTTTGCCCAGTATCGACATAATTGTAGGCCTCACAACAGGCCATGCAATGCTATCACTAATGGATGGTTTTTCAAGCTATAATCAATTCAAGATAGCCCGAGAGGATCAAGAACAATGTTCACCTATCCTTGGAGAATGTACTATTGGAATGTCATGCCTTTTGGCTTAAAGAATGCTGGGGAAACTTATCAACGAGCAATGACAACAATCTTTCATGACATGATGCATACCTTCATGGAGGACTATGTGGATGATTTACTAGCTAAATCATTTACTAGGGCAGAACATTTAAGCATCTTAGAGAAGATTTTTGACAGATTGGAGAAATTCCAAGTCAGGCTCAACCCTAAGAACTGTGTCTTCGGGGTTACATCAGGAAAGTTACTAGGCTACATAGTTTCAACTAAAGGTATTGAAGTGGATCCAGCAAAGGTACAAGCCACAATGGAGATGCCACCACCAAAGAACATCAGCCAGTTTAGATCTCTACAAGGATGACTCCAGTCAATTAGGTGATTCATCACTCAACTAGCAGATAAAGGTTTACCATTCAATTATTTGCTACATAAAAATGTACCATTTAGATGGAAGGCAAAATGTGCAAAATCATTTTATCAAATCAAGCAGTATCTAATGAATCCACCAGTTCTAGTACCACCAATAGTAGGGAAGCCACTCATTCTCTACATTTCCAAAACATATATATCATTGGGGCATTATTAGCACAAGAAGATCAACAAGGTAAGGAATGAGCTATCTATTATATCAGTAGGACATTAAACGGATATGAACTCAACTATACATTTATTGAGAAAGCTTGTCTAACAGTAGTATTCGCTTCTCAAAAGTTTTGGCACTACATGATAGCACATACAATCAAGCTCGTAGAAAAAATTGATCCTCTTAAATATTTACTCAACAAAGCAGCTTTTATAGGCAGATTGGCTAAATGGGTCATGATTCTCAGTAAATTTCATATCCACTACACAGAGCGACGAGCTATCAAAGGAAAAACAATTGTAGATCAACTGGCTGAAGCACCACTACCTGGAAAACAACCAAAGGAGATCAAATTTTTGGATAGAGATGTTCTTGCTATTTCCACCAAATAATGGACCCTATACTTTGATGGATCCTATACTCAACATGGCTCAGGTGCTGGCATTCTGTTCATCACGCCTGAAGGGCACACCATACCAAGATCATATAGGCTCATGTTTCCATGCACAAATAATGTTGCTAAATATGAGGCACTAGTCATAGGCATCAAAATGGTCATGGAATGGAGAATCACAAAATTAAAAGTCTACGGAGATTCACAACTAGTCATCAATCAAATCAACAATGACTATCAGACAAAAGATGATAAGCTGCTACCATACAAGTGACTGGTGGATGATTTCAAATAATATTTTGTACACATCACCTTCGAGCAAATACCAAGGTTGGACAATAGAGCAGCCGATGCAATGGCTACTATCGCTTCACTACTGCAGATTCCTAAGCAACATAGTCGTTACTAGTTTCTGGTAGAGCAACTATTCTCCCCGGCCTATGACCATTCTGATTCCCATGTTATCTATGCCTTAACCCATTTTGACTCTCTGTTATATGGACCAATATATGACTATCTTACAAGAAATATCCTACCCATTGACCTATCCCAAAACCAAAAATGCAACTTTATCTGGCAAGCTGCCCGTTATATGCTCACTACTGATACTTTATACCGTTGAGGTCTAGATGATACTCTTCTTCATTGCCTTGATCGTAATGAATTTGACTCTGCTTTACAAGAGCTTCATGAAGGTATCTGTGGCACACATTCAAGTGGTCCTACTCTTGCTAAAAAACTTCTAAGAATGGGATATTACTGGGCAACAATGGAAAAAGACTCTTATCATTTTGCAAAGAAGTGTCCTAAATGCCAAATCCATGGCAATCTTATACATGCACCAGCACAGGAACTACAACCATTCACAACATCTTGGCCCTTTTGCCAATGGGGATTGGACTTAGTTGGCAAAATTCATCCTTCATCTTCAAATGGACACAAGTTCATTATAATTGCAACATAATACTTTACCAAGTGGATTGAAGCGGTCCCCATGACCACAGTGACTGGGAAACAAATAGCCTCTTTTATCCTTAATTATCTAATCTGCAAATATGACATTCTAGGTTCCATCATCACAGATAATGGGTGACCTTTCAAGAACCAAGATGTGCAAGAACTATGTGAAAAATTCAAAATCCAACATCGTTTCTCTACACCTTACTACCCACAGGGGAATGGTCAGGCAAAAGCATCCAATAAGACAATATTGAAAATCCTAAAGAAAACAGTGAATGATGCTGACAAAGATTGGCATGTACAACTCAATCTAGTACTTTGGGCATACAGAACTAGCATCCACACACCTACAGAAGCTACACCATATTCCTTGGTATATGGATCAGAAGCAATTTTACCCCTGGAGGTATAAATTCCATATCTTAGAGTCTCTTTGAAGGGCCTAATTCCAGATGAAGAGTATCGAGTCAACTGACTGCAAGAGCTAGAACTTCTAGATGAAAGATGCCAACGTGCCTACACTCAGCTCAAAGCATATCAACAATGCATGTGTAGAAGCTACAACCACAAGGTCATTCCCAAATTTTTTAAAATTGGTGACCTAGTACTCAAGGAAAATCCTAGAAATCAGCAAGATCAGGAAAAGAAAGGGAAATTTGAACCTAACTTGTTAGGTCCCTATGTCATCATATCGGCCTATGGATTAGGTGCTTATCAGCTAACAACTTCAGAAGGAGATGTGCTTGACAAACCAACTAACAACATTCATCTGAAGAAATACTACATTTGAGCAGTCTAGTGCACAGAAAAGTAAAAAATATCAAAAATCAAGAAAAAGAAAATAAAAAGGTACAATAAAAGCAACTGGTGAAAACCTAGCAATAGGTGCTATTGTAAGAGGATAACTCCTCTATCTATCTTTACTACCAAGCCATTATATCCACAGTCAAGCACTATCGGCCATCGCCTGACATTTTTATCACATTATCCAGGACATAGTTAGTGTAGTCACTATCCTGTTTTATCCGCATATCCTTTCGCTGCATCTCACCATAGCTTGATAATCACTATACATATCCACATTAAGAGGAAAACTTAGCTAGGGGCAGCATTGATCAGAACTTGCAGCAAATTCAAGACATCAAAACTTGTAGCAAACTCAGAATATCATATCTAGCAAACAACTCAACAATCACAAAAGCCAAATCTTGATCACTTAAATGGATTCACAAAACATAATGGATGATTTTCTGAAATATCAAATGTTTGCATCTTGCATGAAGTTTTAACTCTTTTTGCACTTGAACTTTTTTTGAACTATTGGATCCTCTACATTTTCTCAACAATGCATCAAGCTAGAGAAAGTCATGGGGACTCCAATATTTTTAGTTTTTTGTCTGTGAGGCGATCACTTGTACTATGCAAATACTTGTCTTGAGACGTGATTGAAAGCATATCACTGAAGACATGATTCCACTTTGCATATACAAATGGTTTAATCTTGTTTGTTTATACACAATCCGCACTTAGGTTGTCCTGGTTCAATTATACCTTGGCACTTGTGCTATCTTGCAAAATAAAAAATCATGGAAAATTTTCTCAGGTCATTATGGTTCAATTATACCATTCTACTTGTATAAATTTTCAACATATCCCAACAAATCAATGCTCAATGATGATACCTACAAAGAAAGCAAAATAACATGTGATTATACAGAGATGACAAACGCATAATGAGGATGCTCAATTAGTTGCATATCATTTTACAATTAGATGCATATCATATTAGTCTTGCAGTAGTATCATTATTATACATCTCATTTTCAAGATACATCTCATAGCATATCATTATCATACATCTCATTTTTAAGATACATCTCACAGCATATCATTATCATACATCTCATTTTTCAGGATACATCTCATAGCATATCATTATCATACATCTCATTTTCAGGATACATGTCACATCATATCATTAACATACATCTCATTTTCAGGATACATGCCACATCATATCATTAACATACATATCATTATCATACATCTCATTTTCAAGATACATCTCAAACCATATCATTATCATACATCTCATTTTCAAGATACATCTCATAAACATCATGCATTAACACATCATATTCATCACATATCAAAGCATATACATCTAAGCATCGCATCATCATCATAGAATAATCAAAATCATATAGAAAGCATCATCCATAACACATCACATGAGGATAGAGGAAAATGGTGTCATATATATATATATATATATATATATATATATATATATATATATATATATATATCTCAAAAATGATAAATGTACAAAATATATCACGTCTGTGCCAAATACAACAAAATGATCAAAATACAATAGAGACAACGTCTCTCAGGTATGACTATCTCCTGAGTGTGACGGTCTCATAGCAGATGTCCCAACATCTAGATCTCTAGGTGGATCCTGTCTAGGAGGCCCTGTCATGCCTCTACTCTCTATCCTCGACCCAGTCTCTTGGGATCGATTGGATCTCGAAGCTGTGAAACTTGGCACTCAGTGCTCCTTGGGTATCGCATCCTCGTAATGCCTCCTGTAGTACTTTGCCTCATTGGTTCTCAAAGCCACCTCCTCTCCCTCTATCCACCACCCCTCGCCGCACTTCTCTCTCCACCTGAATTCCTTTGTCACCCCCATCTTCGTCCCTGTCTCCTCTCCTAACATGATCTCCACCCCTATCTCCTCTCCTCCCCCCATCTCCTCTCCCTCTATCCCCTCGCTGACCTCAACCACCTCCTCTACAATCACCACCATTATCCCCTCCAACATACCCACCTCCCACATCTGGATCCTCTCCATCCTCTTTCCGTCTCCCTAGCCTCTTGGGTTGCTCATCATCCTCATCATCATCAAAAGTGAGAATCATCTCCACTGGATCTGATATCCTAGCCATTGCATGTGCTGCAAATAGTGTAGCGAACTCCTCTATCATCGCTGCATCTACTACCCAATAGGTGTAGTCCCATATCTGGCTGGCTAAGTGAAAGAACTCCTCAACTGCCATCACGCTATCAATAGTGGGTCCCCACTCTGGTATATCCTATCTCTGTTGAGCATACAAGCATGCTCCTTGTGGCACTCCCTGCTGGCAACCATACTGTTGCAACACTCTACTATGCAAAAATCTCTCAATAACAAAGGGCGTCTGCCCTATAAAAAATTAGGACATATAAACATAGGGCATCTCCATCCCATCCTCTGCCCATACCTCGCACTCCATGTACGGTCTCCAGATGACCGTATCAATATCATCTAACACTCTCCTACAATGCTCTATTTTTCCCATCTTATGCTAGACAACTATCCCTCGATATCCATATGCATATGTGCATCCAACAGACCTATCTTTGTCTGCAAGTGGCCTGGCTGCGGGAATATGCTCCCGCGCCCATACCTATAGCACTGTAACTCCAACAGATAGACTGCTATACCCCAAATACACTACCTGATGCAGATACCTATATAAGTGGGCTAGCATAGCCGACCCCCATGCAAATCAACAACCTTGTGTCACCATGTCCTCCAGGACCAACCCCCATCCTATAGCCAGTCCCTTCAACCTACGATCGGGACATAAGAAACCACCTATGAATCCCTCCAGCACTAATGGTAGAGGAACATAATCCAAATTGATGAACTCCTGCCAGGGGATCTCATATCCGCAAACTGTATCATCCTATATAATCTGATGAAGTGCCTCTATCCTACCCTCCTTTGTTTGCTCATAAGGTAACAATGCTTCTACCACAAGAATCCACAGAATCCAGTAGCAATCCTCAAGTGTCACTGTGATCTCACCTGTCGCCAAATGAAAGGTGTTGATGTCTCTATGCCACCTCTCAGCCAATGCTATCAATAAACCCTGGTTAATGATAAATCTGGGCATCTCTAATAAAAAGGATAGGCCACACCTCTCAATAATATCCCTGTTAGCCTATGTCAATCGTGGTATCAATGACCACGGTCTTGAAAATTGCTCTCATGACTGGACAACTCCAATACGCTCCTATCACAAGCAAAACAAGTCCAATATTAGTTTCCTCATCAAATCTATTTCAAATTCATATCAACTTGAAACATTGAAAATCCAATCAAGTTCCATATCATATCAAATCCATTTCCATATCAAATCATATCAACTTGTAACACAACTCAAGTTTCACAATTAATCAACTTGTAACACAACTCAAGTTTCACATTCAAATCAACTTGTAAAACAACTCAAGTTTCACATTCATATCAGCTTGTAAAATAACTCAAGTTCCACAACCATATCAGCTTGTAAAACAACTCAAGTTCAACTTATATATCAACTTGAAACAATGCATCTCAAATCAAGTTCATATCCAACATCCATATCAAAATCCACATCATATCAAATCAATATCAGATCAAAATCAACTTGAAACATTGCAAATCAAATCAAGTTATATCAGAACTCATATTGGACAACTTATCAAAACAATGACAACAGGCACGCAGACTGACAATTTGCACCCATCTCAACAAAACTGGCAAATACCTACCTATTTTTCTTCATCCAAAATCACACTTTACCCAAATTTTTCTACTCATGCGCTAAACAATCTTATCTAAGCGCTAGCCTGCACCTATGCGCTACCCTATCCTATCAAGGTGCTACCCAATTAACCCTACGCGCTAGCCTGCACCTATGCGCTAGCCTATCCTATCCATGCATCACCTAAACTACCCTTTGCACTACTTCTATCCTATGCGCTATCCTTCTTGGTCCCTGTGCTGTGAACCTAACCCTACGCGCTAGGTAATACCTATGCGCTATCCTATACTACCCATGCAAACCTCGACTAACCCTGTGCCCCCGATGCACTAACATATCTTTATGCGCTACTCTAACCTACTGTTGTGCTATCCTAATCTACCCAAATGCTACCCTATTTTGTTAAACCCTATGTGCTACACAACCTATCGTATGCACTACGGTTCAACCCTGACATACTAAACCATTAACTTTGCATGTAAAAATTCAAAAACATGATCAAAAATGAAAAAAACAAAAATCCAAAAGAGGTAAAAAAGGATGACTTATCGGTGGTCCATACTTGGCGGGCCTGTGATACCTCCAAACATGCTCGAATGGATGAGAAGCAAAAGGAATTGATATTTTGTCTTTTTCTCCAAGTGTCACTTTCTCCAAAGTCAACAAGCACAAATGAGACAAAAATGATCACTTTTTGCCTTTTTATAGGGTAAATGAAAATTAGGGTTGTGTGGACGAGCACGTAAATTGCTCGTGGGCTCATTTCTAACCCTCACAAACATCATTATCAGGAGATGAATCAATTTATCGCATTCAACATAGACAAAAATTTAAAATGCAATCAAATTTTCAAATTTTGATTCATCTCCCGAGGGGGCATTATCAACATCATTTATCAAATCTGGGGCACAACATGAACATCTTAACATGGCATTACACTGATCATAACCAAATCTTGATGACACGTCATTTTCTTTGAATCAACATGTGCAAACACGTCACTTCAAAGAGGGGCAAAATGTAGACATATAAAAATGACCATATTCCTAAATGAATATTTAATGTTCATTTTATTCTCATTCCTTTATTTAGTTAAATCTAATTTAATTAAATCACTCGCATTCTTCTATTTAATTAAATTAAATATTCAATTTATTTATTTAAATTCGCTTAAGCCCTTTACATCATTTAACTGAATAAATCATTTTATTTAATTAAATCCCTTCTTCCTACTTTTTTAATTAAATTTTGTAAAGCGGAAAAATCAAACCCTAGTTGTTCTCCCCTCCCCAACTCCAAGGAGAGAGAAGGGAGAGTCACTAGGGTTGATGGTTTTCACTTAGGAGAGACTTTACATTCAAAAGAGGGGTTGAAACCCACAAGATCCAATCCCGCGCAATGCATGATTGGATTCTATATGAGTTTCAAGGGTTGAGACATCAAGGATACCCTCTTTTGTAAAGAATGTAGATAGAATGATTGAACTAGGAATGCATGTAAAGTAGGAAAGATTCACTTATAAACAGAGATAGGGATACGGGATGAAGCTGCGGATCTGGAATTAGCAGTAAAATGTCGAGACGGTGCTGTCCTGCAAATTTGAGCGAAAGTTGACGGGACGATGGCGCCCGACGTGCACATGGTCCTCCGAAAAATCTGCGAAATGAAGGGGGATCTGTTCGTCTCTGCACAAAGATTCCAGATCTTCAATTATAGCCGCGTACCTGCAACCTACACACAGAAAAGAGAGGATGATTGGGGGGTTAGGGATGAGGGGTTTGCCTTTAGGTCAAACCCCGGTTTTGGAATTAACCAAGAAATGAGAATGTTGTAAATGTAAATGTTTGTAATGTAAACAAGTACCGATACCTTGTTGTAAGAATGTTTGTATTCTTACATGTGAAGGTGTAATGTATGTAGTATGTTGTATGTTGTATGTGATCTCCTCTTCAATGGTTGAATCCTTGTCTTGAATGCAACACTTAGCCTTGAATGGAGACTTAGAATGCTCAATTGCTTGAAGGAATGCTGGAATGCTTGAATGCTTGAATGCTTGAATGTTTGAATATCGTTTCTGCCTTTTTTCCCTCTACCAAAATGGGAGAGGAAATGTAGTTTATATACTTGTCAATTAGGGTTAAAAGACTGGTTTTTCTGACCTTAGGCCGACCTAGGAAGATTATTTTCCAATTTGCAAACATAAAGACCCGAGACCCAAAAGAGGCCGGGCCCAAAAATAGGGCCAGGGACCAGGGTGCTGGGCGCCATGGTCCCACCTCCAGGGACAACAGGGTGCAAGGAGGATCAGGCCAAGGTGCTGAAAAATGCAGTTTTTGATGTCATGGACAAGTTTCGGGGTCTCTATTTAGGTTCCATGTTGCATCGCCATCGTGAAGACCCAAATGCAGTTGAAATTGCAAGTGTCACAATTTTAGGACGCTACAAATTTACATTTAATTAAATAGTTTACCCCAATTAAATAAATCTAATTTATTAAATCCCCAATTTGCAACGAAATTAAAATAAAGCAATTTATTTTAATTAATTCTATTATTCCTCATCCACTTGCATTTTCCTACATCTCCCACTTGCATCCTAATCCTATTCCTAATTTCTTGTAGAATCCATCTAAACCTAACGAATTAGCCTAAACCCATCCATTATCCCTTTTCCCTAAATTTGAGGAGGTCACTTCTCAAATTTGGAGTAAAGTCTTCAAAAGGCATTAAAGCCTTTATGCCTTCAACAAGCTAACTTGTTGAATACCCCCAAATTTGGAAGGACTCTTACAAATTTGTCCCCAAAGTCTTCAAACCATTAATGGTTAACTAACCCTTAGTGGCTTGGTTAGATACTTTTTGACTAACTTAACCCTCATCTAACCTAGGGGTCTCATCAAGCATTTATTGCTTTGACCATGGTTATCCCTTTAACATTTGCACAAGGGTTTATCCTTTGGGTAAAAGCTTTATGCATTGGATAACCCTAACCTAACCTTAACCCTTACCTCCTAAGGTAACCATGAGGTCTTCTCAAGAATTTAATGTTTCTTACATCTCCTCTCAAGCAGTCTTATGTTGACAATTGTCACCATTTCATTGGTGAAAATTGTAAACATGGATTGATAACTTTCAATCCTGACCCTTGATTAACTCCTTCAATTTTGACCTTTCATTGCCCTATTTTCCCTATAAATAGAGCTCTCATTCCTCCATTTCAAAGATCATCCAAGCTTTTAGTATCTCACTTATGCTCAATTTTATCAATACATCTAGCCTCTTTTTGTAATAGAAATTAATCTAATA
This sequence comes from Cryptomeria japonica, assembly GCF_030272615.1. NCBI lineage: Eukaryota > Viridiplantae > Streptophyta > Pinopsida > Cupressales > Cupressaceae > Cryptomeria > Cryptomeria japonica. Next base: position 822,112,348 of record NC_081411.1, on the reverse strand, counting down.
AGCATTTTAGAGTATTTCTATTATCATTAGCTTAAATCATTAACTAGTATATCATGTTAGGATAGTATTGCTACTAATCTTGTCATCTTATAATCTATTTTATCTCATTCATAGAGTCATCCATAAATAGGATGCATTTCATGTTAAAATCAATCTAAAGCATCCCTCATTCTTGCATTCGTCATCCCTAAGTCACTTTGCTCAATGATCTGAAAGCAAAGGCATTGGCTTGAGGGATCTTGTGAGATAGAGAACCATGGAACCTACCTTGGGCAGTTGAGTCATTCTTCATGACTCCATGACTTTCACCAAGAAGTCCTATGGGTGTGTGGATAAGTCCCTTTGAACATATTTTTCACATTTTAAGTTTCATAGCCCCGCTTTTCCCACACACACATATGTAACAAGACAAATGTGAGAACATGTGACTAGTTAAGATGTCATGTAATATAATAAGAGTGTAAAAAATGCAACAAGTTAAATATAAACATATGATATCATGATAATACTTGTAGGGAAATGAGTTAAATGCAACTTGCAATGATATATGACAAAAGGCCAACAAAATAAACATGGAAATAACTACTTGCAAACGACCGAGAAGATCCTAGTAGAGAAAATTAATAAGAAGTGAAAGAGAGAGGATCCTTGATTACTTAAAAAAAAGGACATGTTGTAACCCTAAACAACACTAATATTTCTCCTCTAAGTAGTTCATATTGAATTTAAGTCAATAGCTTCCACATGATTGTATTGAGTTGGGGTAGTGAAGTACAAGAATTGGATCTTCTCGGATAAGGTTTTCTTAGTTAGCTCGTATACCTCTTTTAGTTCCAAGTAGTAGATTTGGAACACATTGAAGTTTTTGTTCACTCACATAAAATTATCAATTGAATCTTCAAATAAGTGTGTCTTTAGTGGGTTATCAAATTATTTGATGAATATTGTAGAAGTGAGTAGTTTGTTAGACCTTTCTTAGAAGTTACAAGGGATTTCTCCAATGAAGCTCTCTATTTCTACCAACATTGAATGAATTGCCTCCTTGCTAGCAAACCTAGTTTTACATTCCTTCAATATTTTGATCTGCGATTTAGTGGCTTTAGACCACTCTATGTGCAAGTTAGGGTTACCATAAAAAATAATTTCATCCCTTAGTAGGTCCACAAATGGTGCTCTAGTCATCTTTTGGAGCATTAATAAGTGATTCTTAAGGGTGTTGAGATCTTCATTAATTACAACTTTAAATTCTATCATTATGATCACTTCATCACTTTTCTTATGGTAACATTGAATAACCTCCTTGATGATCCTTCCACCTTGAGACTCCAAGGTACCTCTCCAAGATTTAGTTGCACTAATTATTCATTTGACATTTCTTCGTTGATTCTCTATGTCTAGTTCTACAAGAGAGTTGGGACTCATGTTTTAACCTACAAGGCCCACAAAATATTTAATGTAAGATGAGAAACACCAAATTGGTTCTTGAGTTCTTCCTTTATTTTTCCATCCTTGCTAGTTGTATCTAGGATGGTGGATGTTATTTCTTATAATGACTTCATTTTCCTCTCATGTCTGGTGACCTAGATACACTTGTTGTACCTAATACTCCTTGGGGTTTTAATGTGTTTCCTCTTTGTTAATAATTGGGTAGCTATATGTACAATTATTTCTCCTTCTGCATCCATTATGATAGTAGATAATGTTCTTTCCCTTTTTGGATTTGATTAGGCCTTGAACATTTATAAAATCTCAAAAGTATGATATCATAGGATTATATGTTCTTTGTCTCTTTCCAATAGTGGACAATAGCCACACTAGCAATCTTCAACCCCATATTGTTGTATCCCCTATAAATTTTATAGGAGGACTTGGAACTACAAGAGGAGGGCAGTAAGGGGAAACAAGGAGGTGGAGTAGGGATTATCATAAAAACTGTGGATCACGAGATGAAGGATGGGAAGGGTATTAATCAAGGTAGGTGTTTGTGACTGAGACCCTTCCCTAGAAGAAGACATAGTATGGGTAAGTGCACCAAGATGTGGGACCAAAAGGAGGTCTTAAGATGAAACAGATAGGCATGAAGTAAGCATCCTCCAAGGAGGCCAACCCCAAACACTTTCACAATGGAAGAGAAGTAAATGTGAACCGAGGTAGGAAATATACTAGACCCAAATCATCATTGTGCACTTCTCCATGCTTGTGAAATCCTCAAGACATTGACACAAATATATTAGGTTGGCCAGACAACCACTTATCTTTCCAAACATCCACTCTAGACAACAATCCATTCTGAAAAATTTGGAACTACAATGTGAAACACAAGAATGAACAATGTGAGTACCAACATCATTTTAATACAATTTTCCTTTACTGCCACATTCAATTTAGTTGGGGCAACCATTAGATATTAAAACTAGTCACCCCACGCACATCAGGGAAAACAATAATGATATATAATAATTATATCCTTACTTGCAGTACATTTGAACACCTAAAACTTGAGGAGAAGTAATATATAGACAATATGGTTAGATCCTCTAAATCATAATAGGTAATATTGAGATGTAGAAAAGTGTGGAGCACTCTTGTGACCCATCCTGATGAATAGTAGAATAGCCTCAACTTAGCAAGCCCTACAAATGGCAATGTTGACTTTGATGACCTGAAGTAAGAAACATACTATCTAAACACCCTCCTTTTCCTTAATTTTTATAGAGGGGAGAAAAGTAAATCACTCCAAAAGGTGTTTGACAATCTCTTAATGACTCACTTAATCTAACTAGATCCACTTAGGATAAGCACAAAGTGTGAAAACTATCAAATGCTAGTAGATAAAAATGTTTTGAATAAAAAATTTGAAAGCTCAAGTCATAGAGATCTTCTGGTAACCTTCATTATCTCTCTATTTAGGATGCATGAATTGGTTGTAGATTACAATGATATGTTGGCATCCTATACGGATAGGGTATGGAGTGTTACAAGTGCGGTTGTTGTCGCACCAAAATATTGACCTGCTAATGCTTGATACAACTACTAGACTTATAGAATCCACATCAGGCAGTTAATCCATGTCACAAACCTAAGTGTTGCATTGCACAATACAAGGAGACCAAGGGTACATAGCTTGCAATAATCCCCCCAACACAAGAGAGGGATTTGAACCTATGACCAAGCTTTGATACCACTTGTTAGCATTAGCCAAGAAGGAAGACTAAGAGGGGGGGGGAGTGAATCAGTCTTCATTAGAATAGAAAACTCAATCACAAAACATAGATTTGATAAACTGCAGTACTAACAAAGATATGAAAATTGAAATCACAACACACAACACCAAGATTTTGATGTGGAAAACCCGATTAAGGGAAAAACCACGGTGGGAACCTACCCATAGTAAGATGATACTCTATAGTAGTATGTGGAAATATTATAATGGGGAATGCACATGCATTCAGGCACACTGCCTAGAGCTCACTTCTCAAAAGATAATGGCTCAGAAGGCTACAACCCTCAGGTAAGTCTCACTAACTTTCAATAAGATTCAGACTGTGATCCAGAATAAATGAACTGAATGAATAGAATCTTCAAATGCTTGATTATAGTTTTGGTTAAGAATAGATATCTGCCTTGCAACACTAATCTCTCCTCAATCTCAACACCGAAGGATAAATCTCTTGTTTTCACATAAACCTTTCTTTGATAATGTAGACATAACATCGATACCTAAATTACATGAACATGTCACCTATATATACAATTCATCAACCTTGATAACAAGGTTGGCTCAACCCTCAACCCTAATTTATAAAATTACATCACACGATACAAAGATCAACCACCAGGCCAATATAATGGTTTACATGGAATAACATGGACCTAAATCAAATTCCCAAATGGCCAACTCCATTGGAAATCGCGACAAGATCAACCGCAACACACAACACCACCAAAAATACCACATAACATGAATATCATTACTGGTTCATAAAAACCACCAAAAACTCACATAACAATCAATGCGGATCATCAAAATAAATAGGACATGACTAGGAAACACCAGCAAGCACATTAGAAACATTAGGAATAGCTACACCAACACGACTTATAAATCTTCATCAGTCAACATCTGAAAGCTCAAGAACACAACCAATCAACAACTGTCACGAAGAAAGATAACTTATGGAGCACCAAATCAGGATCCATCTGAAATGAAGATACACAAGATCATCACAAGAAATATCCCAAAAAAATCAGCACAAGATCTGATCACACCAGAATATACCAGAGGAAATACCGAGCTCTGTAAAAATAGTGATCAACAAACCAAAACAACAAACTAGATCATAAGATCTTCCCAATCTGCAATCATCAAAGCAATACACAAGAATATGTTGACATCAATGACAACAACATATCCTACCAGCAACAATGACCAACAATATCTAACAATCTCCCCCTTTGGCATTGATGGCAACATATGAATGTGAAAAATAGTCAATTGAAATAAAGATGATATCTTCAACAAACTCCCCCTAAGATTTGGATAGATAAAGCAATTTTTCACATGATATCTCTCCCCCTTTGACAACAATGCCAAAGACCTCAAAATAGAAAACCAAACTCTTTCCCCAAAATAGAACTATGAATCTCTCTCCCCCTAGGACACACAATCAAGTCAACAGACTGCTCCAACAGAGGAGCAACATCAACTCATCAATCCGGATAAAAAGATAAAGCTCTAAAATCCATCAGATTGATGCAACTCAATGCATCTAGTTCTCATCAGGAGGGGTGGATACCCCTAACTTGTCTCTCAAGTAAAAAAATATATCTACAGGCAAAGGTTTAGTGAAAATATCAAATATTTGTTCCTTTGTATATACATATTCCAGTTTCACCTTCTCTTCACTAACTTGCTCTCTTAAGTAGTGATATTTGATTGACACATGCTTAGTCTTTGAATGTTGCACTAGATTCTTTGACATGTTAATAGCACTGGAATTATCATGGTAAATAACAATAAGTTCATCATAAATAACTCTGATATCTTTCAATCTTTGCTTCATCCAAACTACCTGAGTGCAATTAGTAGCAAAAATAATGTACTCAGCTTCAGTAGTAGATAAGGACACTGGATCTTGTTTATTGCTAGCCCATGAAACCAATTTCTTACCCAAAAAGAATTCTCCACAAGGAGTTCTCTTTCGGTCATCAACATCACCAGCCCAATCAGCATTAATGTAAGTACATAACATGAAATCATCATTCCTCGAATACCACAGTCCATAATCTATAGTTCCCTTCAAGTATTTGAATATCCTCTTCACAATAGTGACATGACTCTCTTTCTGATTACCTTGATATTTGGAAGCCATGCACACAACATGCATAATGTTTGGCCTAGTCTAAGTAAGGTATAGTAGTCCACCAACCATAGATATGTACAAACTCTAATTTGCTTTAAGAGATTCCTCATTCTTAGACAATTTACAACCAATCACCATAGGAGTTCCAATAGGTTTGGAGTCATCTAACCCAAAATTCTTTAGCAATTCCTTCACATACTTAGTTTGAGATATGAATATAACTTTTCCAGTCTGTGAAATCTGTAAACCTAAGAAAAATTTAACCTCACCTATCATAGACATCTCAAATTCTTTCTGCATATCACCGGAAAACTTCATACTCAAGTCATCATCACCTCCAAAGATAATATCATCAACAAAGACTTCAACAATCAAGAGTTTATCATTCTCAATCTTGAAATACAAATTACTATCAATAACACCTTTAGTAAATCCCAATTTTAACAAATATTTATCTAATCTAGCATACTAGGCTCCAGGGGCTTGTTTCAATCCATAAAGAGCTTTCTTCAATTTACATACTATATCTCCATCATCTGACACTGAAAATGCATCAGGTTGTTCAATGTAGACTTCTTCCTATAGATCACCATTCAAAAAGGTAGATTTGACATCCATCTGATATGCCTTGAAATCTTTATAAGTAGCATAAGACAACAATAGTCTAACAACTTCAAGTCTGGAAACCAGAGCAAAAGTCTTCTCATAATCAATTCCTTCTTGTTATGAATATCCTTTGCAAACCAGTCTTGCTTTATTTCTGACAACCTCACCGGATTCATTCAATTTGTTTGTGAATATGCATTTAGTACCAATAACATTTTTATCCTTAGGTCTAGGAACAAGTTCCCAAGTGTTATTCTTTTCAATCTGATCTAGTTCTTCTTCCATAGCTCTCATCCAATTTTCATCTTTGCAAGATTCAAAAACATCTTTAGGTTCAACTTTAGAAATCAAATATACATCTTCACCAACTAACCTTCTTCTAGTCATCACACCCTTATTCTTATCACCAATAATTTAATTTTTAGAATGATTCAGTCTTACATACCTCAGAGTCTTTTGATTGTTTTGATTCTTAGGTTCCTACACCCCTTCATTGGAAGCAACAACATCTGGGTTAACAATTTCTACCGGATCATTTCGCTTAGGCTCCTGAGTCTGAATAGGAGCTAAAACAACATGTTGACCATCATCATAACCACATGCTCTGATCTCTTTCCCAAGGTTCTCATCCACGCTTATATTTTCTCTCTCCACTATCTTTCTCAGTCTCTTATTGTAGCACCGATAGGATTTTCTCTTTGTTGAATATCCGAAGAAAATCCCTTCATCACTTCTAGCATCAAACTTTCCTATATCCTCATCTCTCTTGATATGACATTTGCTACCAAATACTTTGAAATATCTTGTAGTAGGAACATGACCAAACCAAAGCTCATAAGGGGTCTTACTAGTATCACCTTTGATGTGAACTGTTGAATGTGTAAATAGTAGTGCTACTAGCTTCTCTCCAATAGATCTTCGGAACATTTCCCTCAATCAATATAGTCCTTGCAGCATCCAAAATAGTTATGTCTTCCTCTCAACACCTCCATTATGTTGAGGGGTCCTAGGAGCAGATAATTGTCTTATGATCACATGCATCTCATAGAATGTATTGAACTCACTCAAACATAATTCTCCACCTCTATCAGATCTGTTGGTGTAAATAATTATTCATCATGGATATTATTACACTTACTTAAGTTTACTTAGGATAATGCATTTCATAGTAGTTTGGATATGAGACACTTGGGTGTTTGTGTCACATTGGGATAGTGTGTGTAGGAGAAATTCCACCTCTTATGGTGTTGATCTTGTTATTACACTATCATATCCACTTATTGTGGAGTGATAATTCCACCTTCGGTGGGTGATCCACTTCATGTGGAATATTATATTATTTCTCCTACCTACCCACACCTATTACCTACCTACCCTTGTTTCTTATTGAGCCACATGTCATGTTTGTGTGCTCATACATCCATATGGCCTTGCCTATATAAGCAGGCTCATCTACATTGTATGTAAAAACAGATAGAATCCAGTTGATTGTTGATCATTTTCTATTGATGAGAATACAGTTTATTCTTGTCCCATATTATGTCTCTATCTTGTACATTTCATTGACCTCTTGATCTTGGCAAAATCCAACATGGTATCAGAGCTATTGGAGTCTCATTGATTCGTCTTGAAGAGGCATTATTGTGACGTCAAGAGGCAGATCTGAGGAGTAGCATCATTTCGAGGCGTCCTAGACTAGATCCGACCTCTCCATTGCGTCCCGAAGGCCATTTCCATGAATTTTGGTTATAAAGTTGGCCTATTTTGGTGAGAAAATTTTTTTTCTCCATTTTTGCCCTATATCGTACGGATTTCGAAATTTTTTTAATATTCAAAAAAAAAAAAATTTCGTTTTTTCTGAAATTGTTTCAAAAAAATCAAAAATAAAAAAAAAAATTGAAAAAAATTTGAAAAGATCAAAAAAATTCTGAAAAGGCAAAAAAAAAAATCAAAATTTTTTTTTGGTTTTTGGGGGGTCCGCAGACCCCCCCCGTACCCGTTTTGCAGGTCAACTGTACCTGCTACAGCGCCACCTGCCCGCTCGCGTACCTGTTGTACCCGCCGTCTGCAAGTCTTGTCTCTGGCAGCGCCCGTACAAGCGGCACCTCCCGCGTCCTCGCCTCCCGACACCGGCAGTGCCCTCCGCCCGCAGCTTCCCGATCACCACTGCTGCGCCTCCCGTGCAGCCCAAGCGCCTCCTCCTCGGCTCCTAGCGCCGCCTCCACCCTCGATCTCCGCCCGGCAACCACAGCTCTGGCCTCGGCTCCTTCTCTGGCTCCGCCCATCCGCCGGTTCCCGCAGACAATCTCCGCCCAGCTAGCACCGCGGCCTCCGGCGCCGCCCGAGCGCAGCTCGGCTCATCCCGTCGGCAACCGTGCCACGTCACTCGGACACGCAGATCCTCCGTATAGTGACACAAAGCCTTCCGTACACAGAGTTAGCCTTTTTTCGTATGCCACATCATCAGTACGGACTGCCACATCAGCCCTGCACAGTCAACATTTCCGTACAGTACGGAACATACAATCAGCACGCCACGTAACCTGTCCGTATGGTACGGACGCCCAGTCAGCCAGAGAGGCGAAGTTTTGGTGACGGTCATACGGCCATCAAATTTAACACAGTGTTTTGCTGACGTCAGTGCCACATCAGCAGGGTTTGAAATTTTTTTGACCCCCTCTCATTTGCATTTTTGATTTTGCAGTTCAACTTCAAATGGCCATAACTTGCTCATTTTTGCTCCTTTTTGGGTGCAATTTTTTTTGAAATGGGCTAGAATTTCGTGCTCTCTATAGTGGTGAAAGAATTTTTTGATTTTGATGCACGTATTTTTCAGAAAATGCAGTTTTTGGTGACTGTCCCTAAGTAATCCCAGTTTTTGCAACTTTAGAGGCTTCGTTTGGGGTCATCCGACCTCCTTTTTAGGTGCTGTTTTTTTTGAAAGTGCGTATTTTTTCATCTACTTTCACATGATGCTATCAGATTGATGTCATTGTAAGTAGAAATTGTACTTTCAGATCTTGACCATTTTTGGCTATCTTGGTACTTGTATATTTGCTTGAATCTCAGTTAGATTCATTGCACTATTGATTGAAGTCTCTTGTATCTCATTTGATAAGTTGTAAAATTTGCATCATAAGCCCACTTTGCCTTGTTTTGCAAGTGGCTCATTGTAATCGCACTAAGTATAAAGTGCCAAAATCATCACTTTTGGGGGGGTACTTTGATTGATTGAATTTGGGGGGTGTCTCTTGTGCTTTTGTGCTCTTGTGTTCTTTCCTTTTTGCTGCTATGGGTTCTTCTAAGTTTCCTCTCTTAACTCCACATAATTATGCTACTTGGAAAAAGGACTCACTCATTACATTGATGGAACTATTGTTGCTCCAGCTGATCCTAAGGCTGATCCAGTTGGTCACTTAGATTGGCTTACTAAAAATATCATGGCAATTGGTACCTTAAGAAAGTATGTATCAAAGGATCTCATTTTTCATATTGAGAAATGTACTCTAATCAAGGATGCTTGGCAAAAGTTTCAAGACTTGTATGGTCAAGTTGATGAGATTAGGGGATATCAAATTGATAGTGATCTCACCATGTTAGATCCCAAGAACTTTGATACTATACAAGATTATGTCACTAAGGCAAATGAGTTGAGGGCACAACTCAAAGATTGTGGCATTGATAAAAAGGATACTCAATTGATATTCAACTTGATAGGCAAGCTTCCACAAGAATATGCAGCATTTGTTTCTAGTTTCCAAACTCATAGGATGACAATGGGTTCAAGCTACAAAATGCCTACATTTGATGCTTTCAATGAAATGTTGATGATGGAACAAACTAAGTTGATAAGCATGGGCATTCTTAAGGCTTCTTCTAAGTCTCAAGCATTAGTGGCAAATCAAGGAAACAAAGGAAATCAAGGAAAGGACAACTCAAACAAGAAGAAATGGCAATCAAAACCTAAAGAAAAAGAATCATCTTCTCCACAACAAGGAGATTCATCCTCTTCCAAGAAAGATAATTCACCAAAGAGAGAGAGACCTACTTGTGCTTATTGTAAAAAGATTGGTCATGAGGAACATCGTTGCCATACTAAGAAGATTGATGAGCTCACACATATCATCAAAAAGCATAACATTGATTTGCCTAAAGTCTACAAGAAGTATGATTCATCAACTTCCACTTCCTCACATTCAAAAGGAAAAGGGCAAGCATTCATGGCTTCTACAAGTGGAAAAAGTCACTCTTTTGGAACAAGAAAAGGAAAAGCTCTATGTGCTACAACAAATCATACTTCAGAGAGATGGCTTCTAGATTCAGGGGCTTCTCATCATATGGCATCTTCACAATCTATGTTCTCTACATTTGAGCCTTGCACCATGCCACAGATTTTGATGGGCAATCATACATACATGGATGTGATTGGGAAAGGATCTATTGACATTGGGGATAACTCCTTCAATGATGTGTTGTGTGTACCCCACTTGACAAACAATCTCCTTTCTATCTATCAAATCACACATGGCGCAACTAAGAGAGTTGTGGAGTTCACACCTGACTCAGTTTTTATTAGAGACATGGAGACTAGAGCTATCATTGCAACTGGGGTGGTTGATCATGCATCTCGGTTATACTCCTTTTCAGATTTTGTTGATGATGATGATTTCACATTTGATGATTCTACACATGATGATCACACTTATTGTGATGGTTTAGATTTTGAGGAGAACTTTGGACACTTGAACATGGGGGTTCTCACATGTGAACCCATTCTTGAGTCTTGTCTTTCATCTTCTCATATTGATATCACATCACCTATTGCACCTGATGATGCAGATAGTGTGACAGTTTTGCCTTCATGTGATTCAGTGCAGTAGGATATACATTGTCTTCCAGCTTCAGATTCATGGGATGATTACTTGATAGATATTCCAGGTTTGTTTGTGGAATCCTACATTGCAGATTTGGGAGACATCATTGATGACATACATCTTCTCTTTGATGAAGATGATCCTTCTTCGATTGTTGCGAGGGCACACTCTGACCCTCTTGTTCATTCTCTACATGATCATTCTTTTGAGGTTGACATGATTGTGGATACTTATGTACAACAGTTGGAGGAGGTCTCTTTATTCTTTGAGGAGACAGATGAGTCTTTGGATATTGTTCTACATTCATCTCCACTAGATGTTGGAGTTCCTTTTTCAGTAGTGTGGAGCAGTTCACCACCTTTGGAGGGGGTATCTTTTAGCATCGACATGGGGACACTTGAGCTGTTTTCAGAGATTCCTTTCATCATGAGTTTTCTTCATACATCTTCCCTTCATGATTGGGGAGACTTCATGGATACACCTTTGGTTTTGTTTCTTCCTAAGGGGAGGAATGTTGTTCGACGTTCGTGGAGCAGTTTCTTCATACATCGAGCTTCTATCATTGGTGCAGATTCTTCATTGAGGGAGGATCACAGTTTGACTTCTCTTCTTCTCTCATATGGGGTGGACTCTTTCCTCACATGGGGTTTTGTTCCTCACATACTTCTATGAGAGTTCTCTTGTATAGCTTTCATCTCTCTTTTTGGGGGAGAGTTTTTTCCCATTGGGTTTTTCTCTCTTTCCCCACTTTGTGAGAGATTTCATTGCATTGGTTTGCATGCATTTGCATTTGTGCATGGGTACCTAACATGGCCTCGTAGCCGGGACCCATCTTGCATTGCTTAGTTGCATTGTAGACTTAAGTGCATTCCCCTAAGTTGCACTTAAGGGGGGGTGTTGGTGTAAATAATTATTCATCATGGATATTATTACACTTACTTAAGTTTACTTAGGATAATGCATTTCATAGTAGTTTGGATATGAGACACTCGGGTGTTTGTGTCACATTGGGATAGTGTGTGTAGGAGAAATTCCACCTCTTATGGTGCTGATCTTGTTATTACACTATCATATCCACTTATTGTGGAGTGATAATTCCACCTTCGGTGGGTGATCCACTTCATGTGGAATATTATATTATTTCTCCTACCTACCCACACCTATTACCTACCTACCCTTGTTTCTTATTGAGCCACATGTCATGTTTGTGTGCTCATACATCCATATGGCCTTGCCTATATAAGCAGGCTCATCTACATTGTATGTAAAAACAGAAAGAATCCAGTTGATTGTTGATCATTTTCTATTGATGAGAATACAGTTTATTCTTGTCCCATATTATGTCTCTATCTTGTACATTTCATTGACCTCTTGATCTTGGCAAAATCCAACAAGATCTCAGACACTTCACCTTCAACCCGGACTTAGTCTCAACCTTAGCTTTGAATATCTTAAATTTATCCAATGCTTCTGATTTCTCCTTCAAAAAGACAACCCACATCATCCTAGAATAATTATCAATTAGCAACATAAAATATCTATCACCCTGCACACTTCTAATATTTGTAGGTCCACTTAGGTCAGTAGCAATCCATCAGATGTATACTATTTTCTCTTGAAATAAATCCTTGTTTCCTTACCCAACTGACATTCCTTACATATCGGATTAGCAGGTTTAACAATCTTAGGAATATCTCTAACAACATGTGTAGAACAGATCTTAATCATTGAATAAAAATTCACATGACACATTCTCCTATGCCAAAACCAACTCTCATCTATCTGAGCAATCAAACAACTTTTCTCACCAGCATTCAAATAAAAAATGTTACCTTTTGTCTTAGTTCCAGATGCAATTTCTATACCGGAGGTATTTAATATCTTGCATTTTCCATCCTTGAATTGTAGATCATAACCTTTATCAACCATCTGTCCAACACCAAAAAGATTATTCTTTAAACCTTCAACATACATGACAGCATTAGTGTTATGCTTATGTTAGTGAACGGGTTTTTGCCTTTCTTTAAATTAAATTATTTCAAACCCTGTCGCCTTCTTTGAAAGACAAAAGATCAACTAAATAGTTGGGTAAGTGTGACATACACCACTTCCCTCTGAATTTATGATAGGTATAGCTCCCTCCATTAGTTATTCAGGGAATAATCTAATTAAATTAAACTGGTATGCTTTTAACCTGAAAGCACATAAGGTTGCCTACTTCATTCTTGGATGAGAGGCTAATGGTTTACAAATATTTTAGAGAAAACTATTCTTCAAAATGCTTCAACATGAAAAATAGAGGTCATCGAAAAAAAGTTCAGAAACACCGATTCAACATTTCTTAAAAATAGGTAAGAGAAATAAAATCTCTTTTCATACACATATCTTTTACAATCACATAGAAATGAGTCCTAGATTAATAACGACATCTATCATCAGAAAAGTAATCACAATCATTTAATTGGATTAATATTTGCAAAGAAATACCACTCCATGGATTCAAAACTCAAAGATTTTTCCTCCCCAAAAATGCATATGGTCTTTATATATATGTATTTCATGCATCAAAGGCACCACAATACCCGTATAAGTCCTTTCCAATTTCAGATTTCAAAAATAAGCTGATGACTTATTTTCCAACAAACACATAAATTCTAAAAACCAAAATCTAAGTTACCTATTCTAACCCCTTCTCTATCTATCTTCATCTAATTTATAGTCTTAAAGAATAGAGGAGGTCTCCCTTAAAACTTGACCTCCTTCAAAACAATTATAAAAATGAACAGAGTATTTTTAGGGACAGATGTCCCGAAGTCATTTGCAAGATCATGAAAAACACATATAGAGCATTATCAATATGTCATGCTTCTTTTCCATCATCATCCTCTCCTCTTCTTTCCTGGGCATCGTGGGTGGTTGCAAGCTCTTGGATTATAGATTGGCTTGAATTTTTCATGGCATTGATTTTTGCTTTGGCAGATTCTTTCTCCCATCTATGCTTCACCATTTTCTCGGCATGCTTCGGTAAATGATCGTTGCCGATAAATGTCATGGACTTGATCTGAGGGACTTGTGTTATATCTTTGGGAGTGAAATTGCCTTTGGCCTTAACTTTCTCCATGTATAGCCTAAAAGCCTTTATCACATCCTGCATGTTCAAACCACAAATTCCCAACTGCCAATCGTGGTCCGGATTAACCACTTTTTTGTCATTAACCAAGCTGCATTGAAGGTTCTGAAGTTCATAAACAGAAGTCCTGGCATCAAAAATCACAGACTTGAAAGTGAGTACTTGCCACATTATAGTCTTCTTCAATACGAAAAGTCAGCACTCATCAGTTACCAACTTGATTGAGTTTTCTGCTAAAAAATTGGTGGCCCCATACTCTTCTATCTTGGTGAGCATAGGCAAGACATTTTCCCATTTATGTTCTTCTTTTTCCCATGACAAAATCTGGTTCTGAATCTCTGCAATGAGGCTCTGCATCTTTTTACATAACTTCTTGGAGCTTGTGATATACTTTTCACCATCTTTAATCACTCCTTCAATCCATTTGTCCACAGCCCCCGTGATGCTTTTAGCTCGTTGAACCTGACTCATTAGCTTTTTGTTGTCTGGTGAAGTAGGATCAAAAATTTCTATAGCATGGGATATCAAAAGTGCTCCGAAGCAGCCGATGCTATCAATGAATTGGGCAGTAATTTTGATATGTCGCTTTAGCTCCCTTTTCTCCTGCCCATCTTTTTCTGACCTAGTGAGCATCTTGATAGCCGATACTTGGAAGAAGTGATTATCCGAATCCCTACTCATGTTCCCGAGTTCCACTTTGGTGATCTCAAATTCCTTCACATGTACCTCCTTATTCTCATCTTTGGGCTTGTAAGAAGCAATCTCGGCAACCCACTTTCCAATTCCTTCATCATTATCCAATTTGGCATTTGTTTTGAGCTTCTTTTGTTTGGGACCCTTCTCTATGTACTTAACCACCATATCCTAAATTGGGATGGTCACAGGAATAAAACTACATTTTTTTCTTACTGAAGTGGTTAACCACTTAGGAGTTGTACTCGAACTAGCTATTCCTCTGATCACCTTAGGGGGTGGCGTCATGGCTATGGTGACCACATGAGAATCTATGGTGTTGACAATGTCGCTGTCAAGATCTTCAACTTTGAAAATTTGAGCATCAAGAATTTTGTCCTTTGCCTCTGTATCTTTGATCTAGTCCATTATCTTTTGCATAGCACTTCGTGACTTGGTATATCGAGGAGCAACAAAATCCAGAGCCGAATTGGGCTTGTGCTTGGTGTAAGATGGCTTCTTATCTTTACCTTCATAGTTGAGACCAATTAGAGGACTACCAGCAAACAAACCTTCTATCCAAGAACTCTGCAACAATGAAGAACAAGTTTTTCATAAATTAATCACTTCATACCTTATAGAAAAGAAGTGATACAAACTTATTAAGTGCATTAATTCCAATTGTAAACTCAAATGTGCTGAGCATTGGGATTAGACATCACATGCGTCCATTGAATGCATGGCTACAGTTTTGGAGTAACCATCAAGTTGCAAAAATGATTACTTGCCTTGAAAACTCAACCAACTGACGTCACCTGAGATATGGTTTAATCTTCAAAATACTTAGTAATAAATGTGCCATCATATCTTTTAGCCCTTGGGACCCACCTGACTTGAACACGTATCAACATACTAAACTGACTTCATGAGAGTTCAAGTAGTTCAAAGTGTACAGGGTGCCAAGAAAATTTCCTTTTGAACCGATTAACTCTATTTAAGTGCCGCTGGTCTTTTGAACCTCATTGAACATGTTGAACACCATTGAACCATTTGAACTAAGTTCAAATGGTTCACGGCTAGGAAAAAGAAGATATAGCACATCATATGCAACCATGAAAAAGAACCGCTGCAAAACACTTTGAGTGAATGTTAGCATGAAAACCCTTTAGACACCTAGAATTGGCGGAACCTAAATGAACATTATGAACCCCTTTCAAAATGGTTTAATGAGTTCATGGAGTTCAAATAGACTATTAAAACTTGGTGTTTACGGATTAAGAGACATTTTACAAATGGATTAAAGATTGAACCAAGGAATTTCTAGAAAGATAAAGACTCAAAATAAAATTTTGTAGGGTGACATAATCCTGCTACGAAGGCTGAATGACGAGACAACATTGGCTCTGACTGGGGATTGTATTTTGCAAAGAAAAATGCAAAGAACTCTAAATCTGTAGTTTCGCATAGCAAAAATAGAAAGGGGGCAAAGAAGACACACACCAAACAGACACAAAACAAACATCTAATCTACTATGTATAGGAACTCTTAACCACATATTTCATAGTTTGTAGAGCTTGAGGTCCTGCCTATTGTAGGTATAGGG
Organism: Cryptomeria japonica; assembly: GCF_030272615.1. NCBI lineage: Eukaryota > Viridiplantae > Streptophyta > Pinopsida > Cupressales > Cupressaceae > Cryptomeria > Cryptomeria japonica. The sequence continues at coordinate 822,096,099 of NC_081411.1, read as the reverse complement.
CATAACCATTCCATTGGAATAGTTGAGTCTAAAAGCATTTTGTCCCACCACTTCATTGATCTTGAATGGGCCTTTCCACAACAAGTCAAATTTACCGTGAGCACCCTATGGTTCTTTCGTTTTATCCCATAACAGTGCATCTCCTTTAAGGAATCCTCCTGGCCGAGCTCTCACGTCAAAGATATTCTTCACTTTGTTCTGATGCTTAGTAATTCTATACACTAACATTTCTCTTTCCTCTTCCAACCTCATCAGATCCATACCTCTCTTCTCCAGGGAAGTTTGGAAAAAGGAATCCTCGATTACAGTTTGAAGCTTGGCTGCCGATAATTCTAGGGGTAAGTAAACTTTTGCACCAATCCCATACACCAGCTCAAAAGGTGCCATTCCAATGGCTCTTTTAGGTGCAATTATGTCCGCCCATAAGGCTTCATATACCTTTTTATGCCAGTTCTGAGCATTATCATCAACTAGCTTCTTCATAATTGCCACCAGGTTCCTGTTGCTCGATTTTGCCAACCCATTTCCTTGCAGAAAGTAATCAGAGGAGTGTGAAAGGGTAATATGATGTTCATAGCAGACCATAGTCAATTCTTTAGAGGAGAAATATGATGCATTATCTACGACAATCTTCTAAGGGACCCCAAAATGGACAAGGATGCAATCTTTGAGAAAATTACATATGACCTCTGAGTTGGCCTTTTTAGTGGGAACAGCCTCCACCCACTTAGTAAAATAGTCCATTGTCATCAGAATATACATATGACCAGCACTGGAATGAGGATTTATTGGACCAATAAAATCAATACCCCATTGTTTGAAAGGTTCATCCACTACCACAGGTCTTAGAAGTAGAGTAGCTAAATGTGGTTTCCCAGAGAAGAGTTGACACTTTTCACATCCCTTAACATAAGTATATACATCACGAAACATACCAAGCCAATAGAAGCAATTTCTTAAAATCTTAAAGGTGGTTACCGAGGATGAGAAATGTCCACCACAGGCTTCCCCATGATAAACTTCTAGAAGCTTTTCCTGTTGAGGCTTATCTACACACCTCAAATAGGTACCATCCAAGCCCTTTTTGTATAAAACATCTTGCCAAATAACATAATTTCCTGCTTTTAACTTGAGATTCCTTTGTTCTTTTGTTGACAAATGACTCAAACATCTGTCGTAGGTCAAATAATAGGCTACATCAGAAAACCATGTATCTTGCAACCCAATGAACAGAGTCAATGGTGGCTCTTTTTCTGTCTCCATGTTATTTTTTGCTATTAATTTTCACAAGCCTTGTCCTTTAACTATCTTTGTAGGATGAATATCTAGATCACATTCCTGAATTTTAGTTACCCATGTCGCCCTTTTATTAAGTCTGACTTCTTGCTGAGTCAAAATACTTTTTACTACAGAATCTAGAACAAAAACCATAGAATGAGAGTGCAAAATGTAATACCGGGATTGTTTTACAACTTTAACCATGAAGGAGGCTTGTTTCTCTAAGAGAGAATACTTAAGTTCATGCTTTTTGAGAGGGACACTCATGAATTCTATAAGTGCTTCAACCCTAGATTCATCCACTTGTAATAATATTCTCGACATTGTATGTTCTGAGGCATAACAGTATATGACAAAATCCTTTTTAAAATCCGGGTTAATGAGAGTTGGTGCATTGGCAACTGAACTCTTGATCCTTTGAAAAGCTTCTTTGGCTTCATCAGTCCATTTAAAAGGATACCTCTCACTCAACAAGCTAATGATATGCTTGGTAGTTTCTGCAAATTCAGGTACAAACCTTCTTAGGAAATTCACCTGGCCAAAGAGTGACCTTACTCCAGTCTGATTTGAAGGTAGGCTAAGATGTTGAATTGCATTGACTCTATCAAGATCAATCTTGACACCTTCCTTTGAAACAATATGCCCCAATAACTTGCCCTCAGTTACATAGAAAAATGACTTCTTTGGATTCAAGGAGATACCATGCTCTTGACAATGTTGTAGAACTTACCTTAGATCTTTGAGATGATTCTTCTTATCTTTAGAAAACATGGTCAAGTCATCTAATTAAACAACAATAATTCTGTCATGAAAATCCCTAAAAGAAGAATCCATGGCCCTTTGAAAGGTAGCTCCGACATTAATCAAACCAAATGGCATTCAATTATATGCAAACGTTCCCCATGGAGTGATGAATGATGTCTTATGTTGTTCATTCTTTGTAACACTAACTTGATTGTAACTAGAAAAACTGTCCAACATTGACATCATCTCCGACCCAGCTACTGTCTGCAAAATATGATCCATATTGGGTAAGGCATAGCTATCTTTAAGACTTGCCTGGTTCAGATTGTGAAAATCTACACAAATCCAAATCTCCCCATTCTTCTTCCTCACGGGCACTATATTGGCTACCCAAGTAAAGTGATGAGTTGGATATATAATTATGGCTTTAAACATTTTATCTACTTCCTTGAAAATTGTGTTTGCCATCAGGGGATTGAAATTTCTCAGCTTTTGTCTAAAAGGAGAAACACCAGGTTTTAATGGAATTTGATGTTGAAACTAGCCATTCCTAAATTCCTTCAAATCATCATAAGACTAGGCGACCACATCAATGTATTCTTCTAGTAATTTATTAAGCATTCATTTTTCCTTAGAAGAACAACACTTGCCAATTGTTACCATTTTAGGATTAGATTCATCACCAAGATTAATCCTTTCACAACTTCCTTTTCCGTCATCATCAGGAGCTTTCTTGCCAGTGAACACATCATTACGGGTGAAGAACCTTTCTAGAGTTACCAAGTCTTTCAGAATTTTGTTCCCTTTCAGCTGAATGAAATTCTGATAAGAATTAATACCAGGGTCGGGACAAAATTCTTTGCAACTATCTTCAGAACCTTCAAAATATGATCGGGCAAATGAATGGGTGCACTCAAGAAAATCTTTAATCTGAGCATCTGTATCAAATACTTGCAATGATTCACATTGTCAGGGACACTAGGCCTATAAATCATTTCAATCCTATATGAATCATCTTTAATATCTGGGTGTGGTAACAAGAGAGAAGCTGAAACAACCAATGAATCTACCCTAGTGTTTTGCTCCCTTGGTATAGCTTCAATTGAGAAAGCATCAAAAAATTCTATCTCATCCCAAACCCTATTTCTGTAATTTTTCAGTCTATCATTTTTAACTGAGTAAACATTTCTTATCTATTTAACTATCAGCTCCGCATCACCTTTAACCTTAAGCAATTTTATACCCTTATATTTACCTTCATTTAATCCCAACATTAATGCCTCATATTCTGTAGTGTTATTAGTATTCTTGAAATCCAACTTGAAAGGAAAAGGAAAAATGTTACCATTAGGGGACAACAAAACTACCCCTGCTCCTGAACCAGAGTTGGCACAACTTCCATCAAATTCCATTTGCCACAATCCGCCTTGTTCATCAACTGCTTCTTCTAATTCTCTTTTATCAGGTGCAAGGATGAGATAGTTTCCAAATTCACATTCTTGGAACAGAATCTGGACTTTGGGATTGTCAGAGGGAAAGACTATGTATTTATTTTTTGGTTTGGGTTCAAGTTTGATCTTCTATTTCCCTGGTGGGATGATAGCTTCTGACTAGTCCATCTTAATTTCACCTCCAAGCTCTTTACAAAAAGTCCTACTTAAGAGCATCCCATAACTTGCAGGAATGTCAGCAACCAAAATAGTCAATTTTACTCTTTTATCAGGACATGCTGCTAGCACTGCCTGAGCATCCTTTACTTGTCCAATTAGAGGGACCTGCTTCCCATCCATTGAGCAACATCTCCCAAATGTCTTAGTAAGAGTTAAACCTAAAGATATAGCAACAGATGATGGCATTATGTTATCTGATGCTCCTGAATCTATAATACAATTGCTAAGCTTCTGACCCTTCAAGAGAAGAGAGATATAAAAAGGTTCGGGTTTCAGAACTTCAATGTCAAGCCTATCTTCAACATTGTGAAAAGCACGAGGATTAATCAAATCAGTAGAAGGGCACGAAACAGATGCAGGTTTTTCAGCAGTAAACAAATCACTATCAACCATGCACTTATGCATTAAGGACTCCGAGGTAGCATCACCTTTTACATACTTGACCAGTTTGTCTAATTCCTTTGGGTTCAGCTTCAAATATTTAGCAATGGAAAGTTGAATAGTTGAAGCATAACAAAATTCAATTATGTCAAAGGAGGAGGAAGGAGAAGAATTATTTTTATTTTCAAAATTTCTTTGTAAAATCCTAACTTCAGGAGTCTTTGCATGAGAGGAAAAATCATTACTTGTGGGATCTTTACCCTTGAAATTAGCTCCAAAAGAGTTCACAAAAGGAATAGGTTGGGAGGTTCATTGATTCCTTGTAAGGATTGCACATGCAGGGTCTTCAAGAGTTACCAAAATATTACAACCTCTTTCTGAATCTACCTCATATTCAAGGTAGAATGATCCAAAGTTGCTAGGTACTTCTTGAATCTTCTCTACTTTAGTGAACTCACCTAGTTCATCCTTTTGGTTTTTCATTTGAACATGCTTTATCATATCAAGACAAGAACTCCCATCATGATCTGTAGTAAGGTGAAAAGAGCACATAGCACCTTTATCAAGAGGAACCTCTATTTGCAATCTTTGAGGGGCAGCAAGCAATTGCAAAGTTCACCCATAATTATATTGATTTGGTTGCTTTCTACTTATATCTTGATAGGGATGTGGATAGGGAACTCTAGGTTTCGGTATCTGCCTCTTCAAAGCAATCATATCATTGACTAGTCTTTGAACAACTAGATTGGTCAAATAGGTAGATGCTTGAGATTGACCTTGAGGATTTTGCACATCCTTTCTCCACTTCCCAACTGTTATTAAATCATCTTCAAGCTCTATTGCCTGATTTTGTGCAGTAGCAAGATCGACTAGCCTATTTCTTTTGAGATTGAAACCAACATCATGAGGCATAGAGTTGATAAAGAAACATTGTTGGTTATCAGCAGTTGGTCTTTTAGCCTAGGGAATTTTATGGATAATCTTATTATACCTGGCTACATAGTCTCTCATTGGCTCATGAATCTCCTTTTTCATTTGTGTGAGCTGAGCCAAATGTGAGTGTTCATCATTGACACTCTTGAACCATTTCTCAAAAGTAGTTTTCATTGTTTGCCAATTAGTTATAGATCTAACCTGTAGATGACTGAACCAATATGCTTCTCCCTCAGTAAGAGTTTGAGAAAAAAGCCTAACAACCACATCTTCATGCTGTACTGCCAGTATCCTAGTAGCTACATTGAAGGAATTTAAATGTTCTTCAACTAGGATTTTCCCATCAACATTAAACTTAGGTAAAACATCTTTATCCCCTTTTGGAAGTGGATTGTGGGCTCCAAGAGCAAGAGGCCCGACAATGGCACCCCATGGTTGAGAGATAATGAAAATAGGGTAAATAGTTACAAGGGGAGGGGCTTGGATTCCAGTGAGCATTAATGCTTGCCGGTGGCTAGAAGAGGAAGGTACCTTGGGAGTGGTTCTGGTAGGAGAAGACGGTCTACTTTTTGCATTCCTCTTGGGAGTGAAATTTGTGGAAAATGATAACCCTTGCAATTCTTCAAAATAATCATCCCCAACTCCCTCTCTCCTTTGCGACCAGGTATAACAAAGAGAATCCAACGTTGTCCCCTCTAGGATTCTAAAACAATTCTTTTGACCTCTTGTTTTTAACTCTTTCCAAACAAAGCAAACTTGTTGATACTGTTGGTTATAAGTTCAATTCTAACATGTAGGTAACATACTAATCTATTGAATGTTTGACATTTCCCCAGCAGAGTCGTCTTCTTTGAAAGTTAAAAGTTCAACTAAACAATTGGGTAAGTGTGACATACACCACTTCCCTCTGAATTTTTGATAGGTACAACTCCCTCCTTTAGTTATTTAGGGAATAATCTAATTAAATTAAACTGGTATGCTTTTAAACTGAAAGCACATAAGGCTACCTACTTCATTCTTGGATGAGAGGCTAATGGTTTACAAATATCTCAGAGAAAACTATTCTTCAAAAGGCTTCAACACGAAAAATAGAGGTGATCGAAATAAAGTTCAAAAGCACTGATTCAACATTTCTTAAAAAAAGGTAAGAGAAATAAAATCTCTTTTCAAACACATATCTTTTATAATCACATACAAAAGGAGTCCCAGATTAATAATGACATCTATCATCAAAAAGGTAATCACAGTCATTTAGTTCGATTAATATTTTCAAAGAAATACCACTCCATGGATTCAAAACTCAAATATTTTTCCTCCCCCAAAATGCATATGGTCTTTATATATATATATATATTTCATGCATCAAAGGCACAACAATACCTGTATAAGTCCTTTCCAATTTCAGATTTCAAAAATAAACCGATGACTTATTTTCCAACAAACACAAAAATTCTAAAAACCAAAATCTAAGTTACCTATTCAAACCCCTTCTCTATCTATCTTCATCTAATTTATAGTCTCAAAGAACAGAGGAGGTCTCCCTTAAAACTCAACCTCCTCCAAAATAGTTATAAAAATGAATAGAGTATTTTTAGGGACAGATGTCTCGAAGTCATTTGCAAGATCATGAAAAACACATGAAATAAAAACAGAGCATTATCAATATGTCATGCTTCTTTTCCATCATCATCCTCTCCTTCGCTTTCCTAGGCATCATGGGCGGTTGCAAGCTCCAGGATTATAGATTGGCTCGGATTTTTCATGGAATTGATTTTTTCTTTGCTGGCTTATTTGTCCCATCTGTGATTCACCAATTTCTCGGCATGCTTCGGTAACTGATTGTTACCAATAAATGTCATGGACTCGATCCGAGCGACTTGTGTTATATCTTCGGGAGTGAAATTTCCTTTGGCCTTAACTTTCTCCATGTATAGCCTAAAAGCCTTTATCACATCCTGCGTGTTCAAACCACAAATTCCCAGCTGCCAATCATGGTCTGGATTAACCACTTTTTTGTCATTAACCAAGATGCATTGAAGGTCCTGAAGTTCATAAATAGAAGTCATGGCATAGAAAATCATAGACTTGAAAGTGAGTACCCGCCACATTATAGTCTTCTTCAATATGAAAAGTTGGCACTCATAAGTTACTAACTTGATTGAGTTTTTTGCTAAAAATGTGGTGGCCCCATACTCTTCTATCTTGGTGAGCATAGGCTAGATATTTTCCCATTTATGTTCTTCTTTTTCCCATGACAAAATTTGGTTCTAAATCTCTGCAATGAGGCTCTGTATCTCATCACATAACTTCTTGGAGCTTGTGATATACTTTTCACCATCTTTAATCACTCCTTGAATCCATTTCTCCACAGCCCTCGCGATGCTTTTAGCTCATTGAACCTGACTCATTAGATTTTTGTTCTCTGGTGAAGTAGGATGAAAACTTTCTGTAGCATGGGATATGGGAAGTGCTCCGAAGTAGCCGATGCTATCAATGAATTGGGCAAGAATTTTGATATGCCGCTTTAGCTCCCTTTTCTCTTGCCCATCTTTTTAGTCGACACTTGAAAGAAGTGATTATTTGAATCCCTACTCATGTTCCCAAGTTCCACTTTGGTGATCTCAAAGTCCTCCACATGTACCTCCTTATTCTCATCTTTAGGCTTGTAAGAAGCAATCACGGCAACCCACTTTCCAATCACTTCATCATTATCCAATCTGGCAGTTGGTTTGAACTTCTTTTGTTTGGGACCCTTCTCCGTGTACTTAACCACCATGTCCTGAATTGGGATGATCATGAGAATAAAACTCCATTTTTTGCTTATTGAAGTGGTTAACCACTTAGGAGTTGTACTCGAACTAGCTGTTCCTCCAATCACCTTAAGGGGTGGCGTCATGGCTACGGTGACCACATGAGAATCTATGGTGTTGACAATGTCACTGTCAAGATCTTCAACTTTGAAAATCTGAGCATCAAGAATTTTGTCCTTTGCCTCTATATCTTTGATCTGGTCCATTCTCTTTTGCACAGCACTTCATGACCTGGTATATCGAGGAGCAACAAAATCCAGAGCCGGATTGGGCTTGTGCTTTGGTGCAGGAGCACCTAGGCCTCATTTTCATCACAGGCTTGATAGCAGTTTTGGTTTTTATTAGTTTTAAGTTGGAAAGTTGTCTAAGATGTTTTTGAAGTTGTCCCAGGTTGTTTGGATGAGTTTTGAACTCATTGTGTGGTCTTGGTTTCCTATTTTCTTCTTTTTGCTCAAAGTTGCCAGTTTGGCAGTGGCCTAGCAAATTGTTGTCAAAAGTGAGTTTTTAATGTGTTTTTGTTTTAAAATGTGTTTAGGCATGTTTTTTGCTTGGGTTTTAGGTTTGAGTAATGTTCTAATATGATTGGTGGTTTTTGAGACCAACCATAGTTGTCATTTTAGACATGAAAATGTCAAATTTGTGTGCTCTTGGACATGTACCTATCCATACAAGAGGATAACTAAATTGGAGAGGTATTTATTCTCTTGTTTGAGCCATTGTAAGGGTTGATCATTTGGAATTATCAAGCACTTTGCAAGTTTGCACCATTTTTACCTTGTTTTTCACTATGTTTTGACTCCATGTGAGCAGTAGTCCGTACACCTTTTGTACGTGGCCATACTATTTTTGTATTTTCCAGTACTCTTATGTTTCTTGAAGCTTTTCCTTTTGGTGGCTTTGAATTTCATTAAGTTTTGAGTTTTGTACAAAAATATTGAGTTTTGACAGTTTCATTGCCTTGTCTAGGAAATTGGCAAGGATGCTTGACCAACTTGGCTTCTTGAGGCCCTAAATTCTCATGGCTTCCCAAGAACCAGTTGGTCAACTTGTAAAATATGTACATACTTGTTTTGATTTCAAAAGTGCAGGTGTAAGGAGTTTTGTGGCCATGGAGCCCTAGGCAAGTGTGCCATTTGGCTAGGGTCTTTGAAGAAGTTTGATGCTTTGCTCTTCCATAGAAAATGCACTCATTAGATTATCAAACCTATTTTGATGTTTAAGTTTGAATGTAAAGGAAAAGAGGCTTTCTAATCCATAATGTGGATGATTTCATTTTTAGTTTGTGAAAAGATGTAAAAGATAGTGAGTCATTGTTTTGGAGGTCATTTCCTTTCACTTAATTCCTCTCCACCATTTATTGGAGTTGGTAAAGCCTTGTACCTCCTTCTAATTTCTTTCAAACAAGAACAAGGGGTGGTTTTTGGGACTTGTCCATGGGTTTGAGGTTGCCAAGATCAATTAATGATCCTTGAGACAAAATTGTAATGCCCAGCTGGCTGCCATAGTCAATTGTGACTGATTTTTACATTTTTGTTGAAGATGTTTATGTATTCTTCCTTTTCCAAATAGCACGTATGAAGGACAACAAACATACAAAGGCAGAGCAATGAATGAAAGCACCAATTAGACCTTTTAAAAAGAGTTTCTAACAGTGGAAAGTGCAGGTCCAAAGTGACAGTGCATGTTTCATTGTTTGTAACTGCCTAATGCCTTTTGTGTAGGGCTAATATAATTCCTTCTTGTCTCTAAAGTTAGTCATGTTTACATGCTTCAAATTGTAATTGGTTCTCATGCAAAAATTGTGTTTGTAGAAAGCAAGATTGAAAAGTTGTCAATGTTGCATGCTCCTTATGAGCAACTTTTGTAAATCTTGTTTCCTAACCCTTGGAAGGTGTAAAAACTGTCTTTTCATGGCCTAATTGGCATGTAACATGGTAGAACCAAGTTTGTATGGTTCATTTTGAAGGTCTCCAATTTGTTAGTCAATATTTGCCACCAAAACCCTTTCAAACCCTCCTTTTTGCACCCATTTTTGGGATAGTCATGGAGAAGGCTTAATGGACCTTAAAACTTAGAAAATCTTCAAGAACTCCCAAAAGGGTATCCATATATGAGATTCTTTCAGTCTGGAAGTCCATCTTTGGAGCAGGGAGAGCACAAAACCACAAAAGGAGGGCTAATTCCTTGTAGCCCGTTTTAGGCCTAAAAATTGGTTTTATTCAAATCGGGTGCACCAAAGAGGGTTGTAAAGCATAAAAACCATTAAATCTAGTTGAGACAAGTTGTTCTTGCATACATTGAACATATTTGGTGAGGTAGACTCCATAAGTTGGTTGTAGAACTTGAGAAGGATCATTACACTCCAAAACGTAGAAGGCCAAAGACACCCATGGGGGTATAACTTGACACAAACTTGCAATCCAATAAAAGAAGACCTCGTGTAGTCAGAGAAAAGTTCAAGGAAAAGGAATGAATGCCAATTGAGTGAGTAAGGTGTTAGATTACTAAGCCAACAACTATGGAGTTGAAGCCCGTGAGCAACCAAGAAGTTTTTGTCTTAGGGAGGTGGAACAAGGTGAGTTGCTAGGCTGTCTATAAACCTCTTGCACTCTAATTTAAGTAACAAAACCTTGAAACTAGTAAAGGACCTATCACCTAAAAACACACAAGCCTATTGGGCAACCCACTTGCACTACCTCCCTATCATAGTAGTATCAGAGCACAATTACACTTGGGAAGAAGTAGTAATTTGGCAACCATGGTGACAAATGCAGAGCTAGCAAAGAAAATAGAAGACCAGGAAGAAGAAAATAGGTTACTCAGAGTGAAGCTAGACCTCCTAGAGTAGAAGTTGGGTGAAGTAGAAGTGAAGGCAGATGAAGTCAGCAATAAGATAGAAGGAACAAAAGATAGGGGTAAGCTATTGGCTATAGAGGATGAAATCCCTCTACCAGACCCTGTGATAGAGAATGAACTCTTTTTGAAAGCCTTGAAGGTTATTTGTGGGAGAACACTAGAAGGAGTTCCACTATTTAGTGGTAAAATGGACCCATAAGTGGTCATGGAGTGGATTGAGGGGCTTGAGAACCATTTTGAATGTGATGGTGTGACAAAGGCCCAGAAAGTGAAGGTGGCTAAATCTAGGTGAGAGGAGCTGCCTTAACATGGTGGAAGTTCATTCAGGATGAACGTGAGAAAGAGAGCAAAAAGCCCATAGCAACTTGGAAGGGAATGTTGTCCAAGATCAGAGAGACTTACATGCCAGAGGATTATGAAATACATCTCCATAGGAAAAGGCAAAACCTTAGGCAAAAGGAGTTAGATGTCAATAGTTACACCGAGGAGTTCTAGAAGCTATGCCTTAGGTCAGAGATCCAAGAGGATGAAAATGTCAAGGTTGCTAGGTACCTCAATGGTTTGAGATGGAACATACAGGAAGAGTTAAGTTTGTTGTGTCCTACAACTATTCAGAAGTGCTATCAACTTGCACTCAAGGTAGAGGAAAGGAGTAGGAAGAAGCAAGAGCAACATAATAGAGGTAGAGGAAGAGGCAGAGATGGTAGAGGCCATTGAGGCAGTTTTGGGGGAAGACACATAGATCAAAGGTCCTAGGGAGAATCTAAGCTTATAGAGAAAAGTGGGGATTCTCAGAGCAAGCCCAACTATAGGGGTAGGGGATCAAGCAACCCGAGAAGGGGTAGATCTAGTACCCCAGGTAGAGGGTCTTACTTCTCCATAATGAAATGCTATAACTATCAGAAATTGGGTCATCCTACTTATAGGTGTCCAAAAAAGCCTAGTTCTTTCCATGGAGGTGAAAAGAGAGTGAACTATGTTCAGGAGGAAGGAAGTAGTACAAGAACTCTAGCAATGAACCTAGCACCCAAAGATGGTGAGAGTCTAATGATGTGGAGAGTATTGATGCAACAACCTCATAAGTATGAAGTGTCTCAGAGAAGAGCATTGTTTAGGATAAAGTGCAAAATCTTGGGCAAGGTATGTAAGGTGGTTATAGATTCAGGCTCCACATATAACATTATCTCAGTGGAGGCAGTTAGCAAATTGAACCTACCTAGAATGAGGCACAGTGAACCCTACAAGGTAACCTGGTTAAACAAGGGGCAACATGTCCTAGTTAATGAACAAGCATGGGTAGACTTCAACATAGGTGAATACAATGATAGGATACTATGTGACATCCTTCCTATGGATGCTTGCCATCTACTATTGGGTAGACCTTGGCAATTTGACAGAAGGGCACACCATGATGGTGAAAAAAACACATATTCCTTTCAAAAGAATGGCATTGTCTACAAAATTCAGTCCCTTACTGAAGAGACAGAGAATAGCAAACCATAGACACCTAAAGTTCTATTAGTCAATGAAAAAGAGTTCATACAAACCATGAAAGAGGGAGATGGGATTGGTTATGCACTTGTAGTGAAACCTAAGGATGAGAAGAAAGAAAAACAAGTTGAGATCCCATAAGAAGTGTAGCAAATTTTGGATAACTTTAAGGGCATCATCAGTGATGGACAACCAACAACATTACCTCCTCCTAGAGCCATTAGTCATCAGATTGACTTTATACCAGGAGCTTCTTTGCCAAACAAACCAGCTTATAAGATCACTCCTGAACAAAACAAAGAGGTAGCTAGGCAGATTCAAGAGTTGTTGGATCAAGGATTAATAAGAAAGAGTATAAGTCTTTGTGCCGTACCCACTGTGTTAGCACCTAAGAAAGGGGGCACATGGAGACTATGCACAAACTCCAGAGCTATCAAAAAAATCACAATAAGGTACAGGTTCCCTATTCCCAGGATAGAAGATTTGATGGATTGTTTAGGGGGTGCGAGGTATTTCTCCAAAATAGACTTAAAAAGTGGTTACCATCAGATAAGAATAAAAGAGGGTGATGAGTGGAAAACTGCTTTCAAAACAAATGAGGGTCTTTATGAATGGTTGGTTATGCCTTTTGGACTCTCTAATGCTCCTAGTACCTTTATGAGGTTAATGAATGAAGTATTGTAGGATTTTCTCAGTAAGTTGGTGGTAGTCTAATTAGATGATATTCTCATTTTTAGTAAGACTAAAGAGGAGCATTTGAAACACTTAGCCATTGTTTTGCAAAGATTATCTGATGAGCAGTTAACCATAAATCTTGAGAAATGTGATTTTATGCAGCAAGAACTAGTCTATCTTGGTTTTGTTGTGTCTAGTGGAGATCTTAAGATAGATCAATTAAAAGTTACAACCATAACAAGTTGGCCAACCCCGCAATCAGCCAGTGCAGTTAGAATTTTTCATGGTCTAGCCCAATTTTATAGAAAGTTTATCAGAGGGTTTAGTGAAATTTGTGCACCCATGTTAGATACAATAAAGGGTGGTCATAAGGTTAAGTTTCAATGGATAGAAGCAGCCAATAAGGGGTTTGAGTTACTCAAAACTAGAGTTTCTACACAGCCAGTGTTAATCCTTCCTAGCTTTGATAAACTCTTTACTATAGAATGTGATGCTAGTCATCTTGTAGTAGGTGTAGTCTTGAGTCAAGATAATAGACCTGTTGCTTTCTTTAGTGAAAAACTGAATGCGGCAAAGAAAAAGTATTCATCTTATGATTTAGAGTTATATGCATTGGTGCAGGCACTCAGGAAGTGGAGGCATTACTTGCTTCCTAAAGAGTATGTTGTGTATACAGACAACCAGGCAGTCAGTTTCTTGAATTCTCAGGATAAACTCAACCATAAGCATGTGAAATGGGTAGAATATCTACAAGCATACACCTTTAGTCTTAAGCACAAGAAAGGCCAGTGTAACAAAGTAGCTGATGCTTTGAGTAGGAGATTATTGACTATTCAGGAGATCCAAGTTAAGAGTATTGGTATTGATTGCTTTCAAGATTTGTATCCTAATGATGATGATTTTGCTACTGCTTATAAAGTTTGTTTTTCTTTTGAGAATCATTTCTATAGTGAGTATGCTGACTATACATTGTAGAATGGTTTGTTATGCAGGGGAGGACAGCTATGTGTTCCTAAAGGTTCCATGAGAGAAAACCTTATCCAAGAGAAACACAATGGGTGTTTGAGTGGCCATTTTGGTCTCAATAAGACCTTAGAGTTGGTTCAACGCTTCTATTACTGGCCTAATATGCAGAGAGATGTCCGGAGGTATGTTGAATAGTGTATGGTATGTCAGAAGGCCAAAGGTAATAGCACTAATGCTGGTTTATATCAGCCACTTCCCATTCCTTCTAGGCCATGGGAGTGCATCAACATGGATTTTGTTGTATGTTTACCAAAGACAAAAGTAGGGTATGACAATATCTTTGTGGTTATTGACAGATTTAGCAAAATGGCTCACTTTATACCTTGCAAAACTACTAATGATGCTAGTCATATTGCTTTCCTTTTCTTTAAAGAAGTTGTCAGAATGCATGGTTTGCCATCTAGCATTGTCTCAAATAGAGATGTTAAGTTTTTGGGTCATTTTTGGAAGACTTTGTGGAAGAAATTGGGTACTAACTTGTCTTTTGGCTTAGCTTACCATCCACAGATAGATGGCCAAACAGAAGTGGTGAATAGAACATTGGGCAATCTACTCAGATGTCTCACCAAGGAGTATGGACAAAGCTGGGATCAGCTCATCCCATAGGCAGAGTTTGCCTACAATGACAGTGTAAATAGATCCACTAGTAAGTGTCCATTTCAAATTGTTTATGGTATGCATCCAAGAGGTGTTTTTGAGTTACATGATGTGACTAACTTGCAACATGTTAGTGGGATAGTAGAGGATATGGAACAATCTCTAAAAGAGATCCATGAACAGGTTAAGCAATCTTTGCAGGACACCACAACAAGAGTCAAGGCAAGGGTGGATGCTTCAAAGAGGGATGCCCAATTCTCAGTTGGAGATTTTGTGATGGTGCATCTCAACAAGTCTAGATTGCAAAAGGGAGTTCCTACCAAGTTACAAATGAGAAGAATTGGACCTTGCAGGATTTTGGCTAAGTATGGTCCAAATGCTTATAAGATTGATTTACATGCTGATGTTTCTTTGTCTCCTATCTTTAATGTTGTAGATTTTGTACCTTTCAAAGGGCAACCTCCATAAGAGACTCAGAGAGCTTCAGACATTTCACATTCCCTTTTTGATCTATCTGTCCCCTCTTCTTCTTCTCCCATTCTTGAACAGGTACTTGATTCCAGAATCATCAAGAAGACTAGAAAGCATGACTACCTTGAACATTTGATCAAGTGGAAAGATCAACCAGCTTCTGAAGCCACTTGGATACCTGAAAGTGACTTCAACAAGGCTGGTATTCCTCTCTCTTATCTGCCCAAAGGAGTCACATGACTTCTTTGTCACCGGGGGAGTATGGTGCAGGAACACCTAGGCCTCATTTTCATCACAGGTTTGATAGCAGTTTTGGTTTTTATTAGTTTTAAGCTGGAAAGTTGTCTAAGATGTTTTTGAATTTGTTCTAGGTTGTTTGGATAAGTTTTGAACTCATTGTGTGGTCTTGGTTTCCTGTTTTCTTCTTTTTGCTCAAAGTTGTCATTTTGGGAGTTGCCTAGCAAATTGTTGTCAACAGTGAGTTTTTAATGTGTTTTTTTTTGAAAAGTTCTTAGGCATGTTTTGTGCTTGGGTTTTAGGTGTGAGTAATTTTCTAAGATGATTGGTGGTTTTTGAGACCAACCTTGCATCATCTAGGCATCAATACTTGTCATTTTAGACATGAAAATGTCAAATTTGTGTGCTCTTAGACATGTACCTATCCATATAGGAGGATAACTAACTTGGAGAGGTATTTATTCTCTTGTTTGAGCCATTTTAAGGGTTGATCATTCATAATTATCAAGCACTTTGCAAGTTTGCACCATTTTTACCTTGTTTTTCACTATGTTTTGACTCCATGTGAGCAGCAGTCTTTACACCTGATGTACGTGGCCGTACTATTTTTGCATTTTCCAGTACTCTTATGTTTCTTGAAGCTTTTCCATTTGGTTGCATTGAATTTCATTAAGTTTTGAGTTTTGTGCAAAAATATTTAGTTTTGACAGTTTCACTGCCTTGTCTAGGAAATTGGCAAGGATGCTTGACCAACTTGGCTTCTTGAGGCCCTAAATGCTCATGGTTTTCCAAGAATTAGTTGGTCAAATTTTAAGATTTGTACATACTTGTTTTGATTTCAAAAGTGCAGGTGTAAGGAGTTTTGTGGCCATGGAGCCCTAGGCAAGTGTGCCATTTGGCTAGGGTCTTTGAAGAAGTTTGATGCTTTGCTCTTCCATAGCAAATGCACTCATCAAATTATCAGACCTATTTTGATGTTTAAGTTTTAATGTAAAGGAAAAGAGGCTTTCTAAGCCATAATGAGGATGATTTCATTTTTAGTTTGTGAAAAAGATGTAAAAGATAGTGAGTCACTGTTTTGGAGTTGATTTCCTTTCACATACTTCCTCTCCACCATTTATTGGAGTTGGTAAATCCTTGTACCTCCTTCTAATTGCTTGCAAAAAAGAACAAGGGGTGGTTTTTGGGACTTGTCCATGGGTTTGAGGTTGCCAAGATCAATTAATGATCCTTGAGGCAAAATTGTAATGCCCAGCTGGCTGCCACAGTCAATTGTGACTGATTTTTACATTTTTGTTGAAGATGTTTATGTATTCTTCCTTTTCCAAACAACAGGTATGAAGGAAATCAAATATCCAAAGGTAGATCAATGAGTGAAAGCACCAATTAGACCTTGTAAAAAGAGTTTCTGACTGTGGAAAGTGCAGGTCCAAAGTGAAAAAGTTAGTGAAAGGGCAAATTGCAGTGATACTTAGTTTGACAGTGCATGTTTCATTGTTTATAAATGCCTAATGCCTTTTGTGTAGGGATAATATAATTCCTTCTTGTCTCTAAAGTTAGTCATGTTTACATGCTTCAAATTGTAATTGGTTCTCATGCAAAAATTGTGTTTGTAGAAAGCAAGATTGAAAAGTTGTCAATGTTGCATGCTCCTTATGAGCAACTTTTGTAAATCTTGTTTCCTAACCCTTGGAAGGTGTAAAACCTATCTTTTCATGGCCTGATTAGCATGTAACATGGTAGAACCAAGTTTTTATGGTTCATTTTGAAGGTCTCCAACTTGTTAGTCAATATTTGCCACCAAAACCCTTTCAAACCCTCCTTTTTGCACCCATTTTTGGGACAGTCATGGAGAAGGCTTAATGGACCTTAAAACTCAGAAAATATTCAAGAAATCCCAAAAGGGTATCCATATATGAGATTATTTCAGTCTGGAAGTCCATCGTTGGAGAAGGGTGAGCACAAAACCCCAAAAGGAGGGCTAATTCCTTGTAGCTCGTTTTAGGCCTAAAAATTGGTTTTTGTCAAATTGGGTGTACCAAAGAGGTTTGTAAAGCATAAAAACCATTAAATCCAGTTAAGACAAGTTGTTCTTGCATACATTTAACATATTTGGTAAGGTAGACTCCATAAGTTGGTTGTAGCACTTGAGAAGGATCATTACACTCCAAAACGTAGAAGGCCAAAGACACCTATGGGGGTATAACTTGACACAAACTTGCAATCCAATAAAAGGAGACCTTGTGCAGTTAGAGAATAGTTCAAGATAGAGGAATGAATTCCAATTGAGTGAGTAAGGTGTTATATTACTAAGCCAACAACTATGGAGTTGAAGCCCTTGAGCAACCAAGAAGTTTTTGTCTTAGGGAGGTGGAACAAGGAGAGTTTCTAGGCTGTCTATAAACCTCTTGCACTCTAATTTAAGTAACAAAACCTTGAAACTAGTAAAGTACCTATCACCTAATAATACACAAGCCTATTGGGTAACTCACTTGCACTACCTCCCTATCATGTAAGATGGCTTCTTATCTTTACCTTCATAGTTGAGACCAATCGGATGACTACCAGCAAACAAACCTTCTATCCAAGAACTCTGCAGCAATGAAGAACAATTTTTTCAGAAATTAATCACTTCATACCTTATAGCAAAGAAGTGATATGAACTTATTAAGTGCATTAATTCCAATTGTCAACTCAAATGTGTTGAGCATTGGGATTAGACATCACACACGTGCATTGAATGCATGGCGACATTTTTGGAGTAACCGTAAAATTGCAAAAATGATTACTTGCCTTGAAAACTCAACCAGCTGACATCACCTGAGATATGGTTCAATCTTCTACATACTTAGTAATAAATGCACCATCATATCTTTTATCCCTTGGGAGCCACCTGACTTGAACATGTATGAACAATATGAACTGACTTCACGAGAGTTCAGGTACTTCAAAGTTTATACGGCGCCAAGAAAATTTCCTTTTGAAATGATTAACTCTGTTTAAGTGTCGTAAGTCTTTTTAACCTCATTGAACATGTTGAACACTGCTGAACTGGTTGAACTAAGTTCAAAGGGTTCACGGCCAGGAACAAGAAGATATAACACATCATACGCGACCATGAAAAAGAACCGTTGCAAAACACTTTGAGTGAACGTTAGCATGAAAACCCTTTAGACACCTAGAACTGGGTGAACCTAAATGAACATTATGAACCCCCTTCAAAATGGTTCAATGAGTTCATGGATTTCAAACAGACTATTAAAACTTGGCGTTTATGGATTAAGAGACACTTTACAAACGGATTAAAGATTGAACCAAGGAATTTCTAGAAAGATAAGGACTCAAAATAAAATTTTGTAGGGTGACATAATCCTGCTACGAAGGCTGAATGACGAGATAACATTGGCTCTGACTAGGGATTGTATTTTGCAAAGGAAAATGCAAAGAACTCTAAATCTCTAGTTTCGCATAGCAAAAATAGAAAGGGGGCAAAGAAGACACACACCAGACAGACACAAAACAAACATCTAATCTACTATGTACATGACCTCTTAACCACATATTTCATAGTTTGTAGAGCTTGAAGTCCTGCCCATTGTAGGTATAGGGCATAACCGTTCCATCGGAATAGTTGAGTTTGAAAGCATTTTGTCCCACCACTTCATAGATCTTGAATGGGCCTTTCCACAATGAGTCAAATTTACCGTGAGCACCCTTTGGTTCTTTCCTTTTATCCCATAGTAGTACATCTCCTTTAAGGAAACCTCTTGGCCGAGCTCTCATGTCAAAGATCTTCTTCATGCTATTCTGATGCTCAGTAATTCTATCCACTAACATTTCTCTTTCCTCTTCCAACCTCATCAGATACATAACTCTCTTCTCCAGAGCAGTTTGGAAAAAGGAATCCTCGATTACAGTTTGAAGCTTGGCTGGCGATAATTCCAGGGGTAAAGAAACTTTCGCACCAATCCCATACACTAGATCAAAAGGTGCCATTCGAATGGCTCTTTTAGGTGTAATTATGTTCGCCCATAAGGCTTCATATACCTTTTTATGCCAGTTCTGAGCATTATCATCAACTAGCTTCTTCATAATTGCTTCCAGGTTCTTATTGCTTGATTCCACCAACCCATTTCCTTAAGGAAAGTAATCAGAGGAGTGTGAAAGAGTAATTTGATGTTCATAGCAGACCATAGTCAATTCTTCAGAGGAGAAATATGATGCATTGTCTACGACAATCTTCTAAGGGACCCCAAAATAGACAAGGATGCAATCTTTGAGAAAATTACATACGACCTTTGAGTTCGCCTTTTTAGTGGTAACAACCTCCACCCACTTAGTAAAATAGCCTGTTGCCATCAGAATATACATATGACTAGTACTAGAATGAGGATTTATCAGACCAATAAAATCAATACCCCATTGTTTGAAAGGTTCATCCACTACCACAGGTCTTAGAGGTAGAGCAGCTAAATGTGGTTTCCCGAAGAAGAGATGACACTTTTCACATCCCTTAACATAAGTATATGCATCACAAAACATACTAGGCCAGTAGAAGCAATTTCTTAAAATCTTAAAGGCGGTTACCGAGGATGAGAAATTTCCACCACATGCTTCCCCATGATAAACTTCCAGAAGCTTTTGTTGTTGAGGCTTATCTACACACCTCAAATAGGTACCATCCAAGGCCTTTTTGTATAAAACATCTTGCCAAATAACATACTTTGCTGCTTTTAACTTGAGATTTCTTTGTTCTTTAGTTGACAAATGACTCAGACAACTATCGTAGGTCAAATAATAGGCTACAATAGAAAACCACGTATCTTGCAACCCAATGAACAGAGTCAATGGTGGCTCTTTTTCTATCTCCATCTTATTTTTTGCTATTGTAGCGTCCTAAAATTGCGACACTTGCAATTTCGACTGCATTTCGGTCTTCACGATGGCGACGCAACACGCAACCTGAATGGAGACCCTGAAACTTGCTCACGACACTGAAAACTGCATTTTTCAAGCACCCTGGCCTGAACCTCCTTGCACCCTACTGTCCCGGGAGGTGGGACCAGAGTGCCCAGCGCCCTAGTCCTTCAGGACCAGGGCGCCCAGTGCCCTGTTCCCCAGGACCATGGCGCCCAGCGCCCTGGTCCCTGGGTCCTATTTTGGGCCCGGTCTCCTAAGGGGTCTCGGGTCTTTTTGTTTGCAAATTGGAAATTAACTTTCCTGGTCGGCCTAAGGTCGGGAAAATCAGTCTATCAGCCCTAAATGACAAGTATATAAACTACATTTTTCTCTCTCATTTGGAGATAACAGATACATGATGAAAAAGGTGTGGAAACTATACTCAAGCATTCAAGCATTCAAGCATTCCTTCTAAGTCTCCATTCAAGGCTAAGTGTTGCATTCAAGACAAGGATTCAACCATTGAAGAGGAGATCACATACTACATGCTACATACAACATACTACTACAACATACAACATACAACATCTAAACCTTCGCACATAAGGATACAAACATCCTTAGAACAAGGTTGCAGGTGCGCGGCTGAAATTGAAGATCTGGAATCCTTGTGCAGAGACGAACAGATCCCCCTTCGTTTTGCGGATTTTTCGGAGGACCGTGGCGCCGGGCGCCATCGTCCCGACAACTTTTGCTCAAATTTGCAGGACAGCGCCGTATCGACATTTTACTGCTAATTCCAGGTCCACAGCTTCATCCTATAACCCGAACTCAGTTTATAAGCGAATCTTTATGACTTTCTATGCATTCCTAGCTTAATTTCCTTAACAACATTCTTTACAAAAGAGGGTAGCCTTGCTTTCCTAACCCTTGAAATTCATTTAGCATCCAATCTTACATTGTGTGGGATTGGATCTTATGAGTTTCAACCCCTCTTTTGAATGTAAAGTCTCTCCCCTAAGTGAAAAACCATCGAATCCTAGCGAACCTCCCTTCTCTCTCCTCGGAGTCGGAAGAGGGGAGAGCAACTAGGGTTCGATCGCGATTTTTCCGCTTTACATTTTGGTGACCTCGACGTGAACATCCTTTCTGATTTTTCATGCTTAGATCTGAAAAAAAAAAATTGATTACATTTCCATGTTTGATCTTTTGCAAAATTTTAGAGGTGATTGCATAAAAACCCTAAATTTTCTTTTTGGTAATTGAACCTGCGAAATGTCTAAATGTTAATGCCTGTTTCAGATCTGCCCTTCTATTACAAATTTTCAATTCATATTTGTGCTTTAATTTTGAAAATTAAGTGGTTAAGTGTCAAAACCCTAATTTTTGAAACCCTCTTGATTCAACCTTTGTCCGACAATTTCACTGATCAAAACATCTCCAAATCAGCTGTAACTTTGGATTCCACAATAAAATCACAATATCTTTCATCCTTGAAAATTTGGAAAAAAGTTGCGAGGATCGTGGCGCCAAGCACCATCGTCCCCGACATTTTTTCCGAAATTTCGAGAGCGAGATCTTACTGTATTTTCCTGCTAAAATCCAGAATTTTGGCTGATTTTATCAATTTTAACACCTTCAAAATTACAGTCAAAGTTGGTCTTGTGATTGCTTGGATTAAGGCTTTTAAACATTCAAAAATCATTGAAACTGAAATTTTGTGTCAAAATTGTGTTCTTACTGTCCTAAATCTGAAAAGTGTGTTTGCATTCATTAAAAATTTCAGTGCTTTATTCAAATTCTTGCATTTTGTGACTTTTGAAATTAAGTGCTTAATTACAACAACTTTGATTTCCGCTTTCAAAATTGAATTTTGCGTGAAATTGAGTCAATTTTTGAATTTCAAAATTTGCATTGCTCTTGACATTCCCTCTAAAATCATAAAATTCAAAATTTCAGTTTCCCTCTCTTTTTTTCAAATTTTGCATTTTTCGACAATCTAGGTAGGGTTCAATTTTGAGATTGCAACTTTAATTTGGCCTATCTACAGATCGTAAAATCATTCAATTTTTTCAGATTAGCTCTAAAATCATCATACCTTTCATCCCTGCAAATTTCGAAAAAAGTTGCAAGGACCGTGTTGCACTCCGGGCGCCACGGTCCCGGGCATTTTTTCCGAAATTTCGGGAGACTGTTGTGATTGCATTTAACAGCTTAAATCCAGAAGATTGGCTGATTTTATTGAAAATTGCTACCTCTAAAATCAAAATTTTCTCTCCTTCTCTAGTGCATGAGTTTTACAACAATAAGCCCTACTTACACTATTCCCGTTAGACGAAGCCGTAGAATTAAGTCTTTCCAAGGTTTAACTACTGAGGAGATGGAACCTAATTTGAATAGCCTTTTTAACGAGGACATGGGTAATTCCTCTAATCCTCCTAATGATGAAGAAGCTCTCCATGAGGTTTCTGAAGAACAACTTTCGAAATTGGATAACCAATTTGACGATTTTCGACAATGGATGTCTCAAGAATACCCTGATAGTCAAGCTCTTCCTTTAATTGAGGGTCTAAAACGTATGCTTCAAAGTTATAAGAATGGAATTGATATTTTGCGTGGTATTGCACACATTGTGGATTCGAATGTGATGCCTATGAAAAGTTGTGTCGAAACCTTAGGTTATACACAACCTCCTACACAAGTCAATCATTCTATTCCTTTGACAACTCCTATTGCTAGTATACCTACCTTTACATCAAACATAATGGCTACTTCTATACAAGATATTCCCCCTGTGATCACCAATCATGGGGGCAATCCCTCTTCTTCAATTAACCCTATTCCTTCATTCAATCCAACTTCTTCATTCATTCCTTCGATGAGTGTGCCTATTACATCTCCACAAATGAACATGACGCAAGGGGGCAATTCATTTAACCATTCCATCCCTCCTTGTAGTATTCCTCCTGTCCAATCATCTCCTATGACTAATTATCATAGAGTCCCACCACCTTACTCTCTACCTTCTTTCAATAACATAACACCTCCATCTCAATCTAACACATCCAATATGAACTCTTCGACTGAAGCGACCATTAACAATCTTGCACAAACTGTCTCTTCTTTACAGCAACAAATTGCCTCTATGAATCAATCTAAGTTTAGTGTGCCCACATTTGATGTTGCGAGCCCACTTTCTCTTGACATTGTTCGAGCTATCCCTCCTAAACATGTTGAAATCCCGCATTTGGAACTTTATAATGGTAAAGGAGATCCTCTAACACATGTTAAGACTTTTCAAACAATTTGTACTGATTTTGCCTATGACCAAAGGTTGCTTGCAAAACTATTCACTAGAACATTAAGAGACAAAGCCCTACAATGGTATTGCTCGTTGCCTTCTTATTCTATTACTTCTTTCGAACAACTTGCAAATGCTTTCATTCAACAATTTCAAAACAATATAAGTCCTAAAGTTACTTTGATTGATTTAATGCATTGTAAACAAGATGTTAAAGAAAAAGTGACTGATTTCATTGGTAGATATAAGCATTTGTATGCTCAAATTTCTTTTCCAGTGCCTGACAATGATATTCAAAGAATCTTTATTTCTAATTTACAAAAAGATATTCGAGACAAACTTCTGTTTTCTGAGTTTACTTCTTTCCAACAGTTGTGCGCCACTCTTCACAATTATCAACTGACTGTGAGTCAAATGGAACAATCACATCCTATGGCTCCGAGTGATAAGGGTGATAGCAGTCAACAACCATTTGGGAAGTTTAAACCGAACAGAGATTCCATCAAATTCAATGAAAACATCATCAACAACAATGTGAATGCAGCATCAGGTGTGCCTCCTATTTCTAAATTTTTCAAGAAAGAAAGAAAGTATACTCCTTTGAATGAATCATTGCATAGTATTATGAATAAGTTATTGGAACAAAATGTGCTTACTCTTCCTCCTATAAGACAAATTGATCCTGCAAAGATTACTTCACCTTATTTTGATAACAAAGCCTTTTGTCAATTTCATCGTCAGCCTGGGCATGATACTGAAAAATGTTTTTCTTTAAAGGGTAAAATTCAAGATTTGATTGATAACAATACTATCTCTGTTTCTGGAGTGAATGATAAAGGCAACACATTTGTAGCTCCTCCTAACCAAAATCTTCAGATTTTCACTGATCCATTACCTTCTCATGCCTCTAATGCGATTGAGACTAATGATTCCTCTTTTTCATCTGCTGGTCTTGTGTCTATGGCTCCGAATGTGATTAACTTTGTAGAGCAGCAAGAAAACCCTAAAGAACCTTCCATCACATTTGATTCCAGTGAAACCATTAGGGCACCTGATGGTCCTCTATACATAGTTGCAAAAGTCAAGAATACACCTTGTCGTGGAGTGCTTATTGATCCTTTGTGCATGATTAATGTTATTACTGAAGAATTCCTTTTTACTTTGCAATTGAATCAAGTGATATATGACAAAACAGATGTGATTGTGAAATTATTTGATGCATTTTCTTCTCCTGCAATTGGTTCTATTACATTGCCTATTGAGGTCCATAACAAATCCCTTGATGTGAACTTTGCTATTATTCCATCTTCCGAACAATTTCATGTGAAGCTTGGTTATCCTTGGCTATCTTCCATGAAAGCTATTGCTTCTCCTATACATAAGTGTTTGAAATTTCCCCATAATGGTGAAGTTGTTACTGTCAATCATAGTCTCTTTAAACCAGCTGAAAGAACCTCTAGTGTTCCTCTTGATTACTTTTGGCCTAAACAATTCCAATCCCTTCCTTCGCGAAGTGATCATCTTTTCAAATCTTATCAAAAGTGGAAACAAGATATGATCCTATCTTTAAGTGAACCTAGAACACCTAAACTTGACATTCCTATCATTCTTGAGAAGGAAGTTCTTCCTTTGAAAGATAAAACTAATGTCTTTCCTCAAGAAGATTCCCAACCCATCCCTATGGATGTGACTATGTCTATGTCTAATAAACTTCCTACAAGTAGACCTATACCTCCTCGTCATGATGGACTTGGTCTCCTTCCTAAACCAAAAATTCCTCCTTTATATGGAGCAGTTCCTCCTCCTTCCTTTTATAGAGAGAAGAGACTTTCTTCTTCTCCTATTATTCAGCCTAAGAGACCACAACCTAAACACCCAAGTGCTAAGGATGAGAACATTCCTCCTCCTCAGTCTTCTCCACTTCCTACTAAGACTAGACGAAATCGTTCTGCACGTGAACGCCGGCGAAAGCATCGTCTTAGAGCTCAAACTTTACAATCTCCAAAAACACCTTCAACAAGCATTATTCCGTTTTCTCCTCAGCCGGACATTGAGCCGAAATCTCCTAAACATAAGATGCATGATGGTCTTGATCCGGTGCAAGTTAAAGATCCTATTTTTATAAATCTTGATGATGATATAGATGAAAATGTTATTCATGATGAAAATGTTACTCCTCTTGCTTCTGATAGTGAAAATGAACTTGTTGATGTTGATAACCATTTATCTAATGAATTTTCTAAAGCACTTATCCTAGCTCCTAGACAAGAACAATGTGGCTCGGAACATGAACATAGCCCTTGTTTGGATCTTGTGATAGCTCCATCTGCTGTGTTGGATGTTCCTCCTCTAGCGTGTTCCCTGCCTTCCCGAAACATTGATCAGCAAGATCGGGGGGTAGATGACGTGCTAGACTAGTTACATTAGCATAGCAGATTCTCTCCTCCTCTCTTGTGTTACTTCTTCTATATGTTATTTTCATTCTTCTATTTGTTGTCCTTGGTGTTGTCTACTTGAGGATGATGCAAAGTATTGAGATCTCTTGATCTCTCTCATGTTGACTCAAAAGACACATGTTTTCCCTTCTTCCAGGTGACCTTCCTTGATTGGGGAATGAAGAACAATTATGCATACATACATATGATATATATACATGAATTATCATACAGCATACTGACCCCGAGGAAAGCGAAGTCACCTCGTGCTTTGTGTTTTGTGTCTATTATCCTTGGGCTTATCTCACACTTGGGGGCTAAATCCTTGCGATAACATGCTCCTTTCCTTTCTCATTTCTTATGTGTATCACTATGTTAAAACAATCACCCCCGGTGAGGCGTGTGCGATCACTTTAACGTAGGGAGGCATACATCCCGTTCATATCTTTTCAAGATACTTGAAAATTTCTTGGCAAATTTAGCCTTGCCTTGAAAATTTTTGATATCTTTCTTGCATGACTCATAGTGAGGGAGCCTTACTACTGATAGTCATGGTTCTTCCTCACGATCTTCCCTTTTACTTTGTCAATCGAAGTCGTAAGATCCTTAGTCCACTGGGGGCTTGGTGTATCTTGCCTCCTTGACGTGGTGAAAGTCTTTCAATGTTGTTTCCTTGTACTTTACCGGAAGTATGAGCATACATACTCCTGCTAAAGTGGGGGCTAAATGTAGCGTCCTAAAATTGCGACACTTGCAATTTCGACTGCATTTCGGTCTTCACGATGGCGACGCAACACGCAACCTGAATGGAGACCCTGAAACTTGCTCACGACACTGAAAACTGCATTTTTCAAGCACCCTGGCCTAAACCTCCTTGCACCCTGCTGTCCCGGGAGGTGGGACTAGAGCGCCCAGCGCCCTGGTCCCCAGGACCATGGCGTCCAGCGCCCTGGTCCCTGGGTCCTATTTTGGGTCCGGTCTCCTAAGGGGTCTCGGGTTTTTTTGTTTGCAAATTGGAAATTAACTTTCCTGGTCGGCCTAAGGTCGGGAAAATCAGTCTATCAGCCCTAAATGACAAGTATATAAACTACATTTTTCTCTCTCATTTGGAGATAACAGATACATGATGAAAAAGGCGTGGAAACTATACTCAAGCATTCAAGCATTCAAGCATTCCTTCTAAGTCTCCATTCAAGACTAAGTGTTGCATTCAAGACAAGGATTCAACCATTGAAGAGGAGATCACATACTACATGCTACATACAACATACTACTACAACATACAACATACAACATCTAAACCTTTGCACATAAGGATACAAACATCCTTAGAACAAGGTTGCAAGTACGCGGCTGAAATTGAAGATCTGGAATCCTTGTGCAGAGACGAACAGATCCCCCTTCGTTTCGTGGATTTTTCAGAGGACCGTGGCACTGGGCGCCATCGTCCCGACAACTTTTGCTCAAATTTGCAGGACAGCACCATATCGACATTTTACTGCTAATTCCAGGTCCGCAGCTTCATCCTATAACCTGAACTCAGTTTATAAGCGAATCTTTATGACTTTCTATGCATTCCTAGCTTAATTTCCTTAACAACATTCTTTACAAAAGAGGGTAGCCTTGCTTTCCTAACCCTTGAAATTCATTTAGCATCCAATCTTACATTGTGTGGGATTGGATCTTATGAGTTTCAACCCCTCTTTTGAATGTAAAGTCTCTCCCCTAAGTGAAAAACCATCGAATCCTAGCGAACCTCCCTTCTCTCTCCTCAGAGTCGGAAGAGGGGAGAGAAACTAGGGTTCGATCGCGATTTTTCCACTTTACAGCTATTAATTTGCATAAGCCTTGTCCTTTAACTGTTTATGTAGGACGAATATCTAGATCATATTCTTGAATTTTGGTTACCCATGTCACACTTTTATTAAGTTCGGCTTCTTGCTTAGTCAAAATACTTTTTACCACAGAATCTGGAACAAAAACCATAAAATGAGAATGCAAAATGTAATACCGGAATTGATTTACAACTTTAACCACAGTGAAGGCTTGTTTCTTTGAGAGCGAATACTTAAGTTCATGTTTTTTCAAAGGGACACTCATGAATGCTATAGGTGCTTCAACCCTAGATTCATCCACCAGTAATAATATTCCCGACATTGTATGTTCTGAGGCATAACAGTATATGACAAAATCCTTTTTAAAATCTAGGGTAATGAGAGTTGGCACATTGGCAATTGAACTCTTGATCCTTTCAAAAGCTTCTTTGGCTTCATCAACCCATTTAAAAGGATACCTCTCACTCAACAAGCTAATGATATGCTTGGTAGTTTTTGCAAATTTAGGTACAAACCTTCTTAGGAAATTCACCTGGCCAAAGAATGACCTTACTCCAGTCTGATTTGAAGGTAGGCTGAGATGTTGAATTGCATTGACTCTATCAGGATCAATCTTGACACCTTCCTTTGAAACAATATGCCCCAATAAATTGCCATCAGTTACATAGAAAAATGACTTCTTTGGATTCAAGGAGATACCATGCTCTCGACAACATTGTAGAACTGCCCTTAGATCTTTGAGATGATTCTTCCTATCTTTAGAAAACACAGTCAAGTCATCTAAGTAAACAACAATAATTCTGTCACTAAAATCCCTAAAAGAAGAATCCATGGCCCTTTGAAAGGTAGCTCCGGCATTAATCAAACCAAATGGCATTTGATTATATGCAAACTTTCCCCATGGAGTGATGAATGATGTCTTATGTTGTTCATTCTTTGCAACACTAACTTGATTGTAACCAGAAAAACCGTCCAACATTAACATCATCTCCAACCCAGCTACTATCTGCAAAATATGATCCATATTGGGTAAGGCATAGTTATCTTTAAGACTTGCCTGGTTCAGATTGTGAAAATCTACACAAATCCGAATCTCCCTGTTCTTCTTCTTCACGGGCACTATATTGGTTACCCAAGTAATGTGATGAATCAGATATATAATTCTAGCTTTAAGCATTTTATCTACTTCCTTGAAAATTGTGTGTGCCATCAGGGGATTGAAATTTCTCAGCTTCTGTCTAAAAGGAGAAACACCAAGTTTCAATGGAATTTGATGTTGAAACTGTCCATTCCTAAATTCCTTCAAATCATCATAAGACCAGGCAAACACATCAATGTATTCTTCTAGTAATTTATTAAGCATTCGGTTTTCCTTAGAAGAAGAACACTTGCCAACTATTACCATTTTAGGATTAGATTCATCACCAAGATTAATCCTTTCACAACTTCCTTTTCCGTCATCATCAGGAGCTTTCTTGCCAGTGAACACATCATTATGGGTGAAGAACCTTTCTAGAGTCACCAATCCTTTCAGAATTTTGCTCCCTTTCAGTTGAATGAAATTCAGATCAAGATTAATACTAGGGTCTGGACAAAATTCTTTGCAACTATCTTCAGAACCTTCAAAATACAATTGGGCAAATGAATGGGTGCACTCAAGAAAATCTTTAATCTGAGCATCTGTATCAAATACTTGCCAATGATTCACATTGTCAGGGACACTAGGCCTATAAATCATTTCACATTGTCAGGGACACTAGGCACATAGGAGGTGTAACACTCCAAGGACAACCTTTAGAGTATGTATTTGTAGGACTCTAGCATAGCATGTAGACATCTCTATGATGTGTAGGTATCCTCGAGAAAAGCAAGTGACAAAGTGTAAGAAAAGGATAAAAGAGAGGTTGACAAGGCAAACCAAGCGAGCGGGGAAAAACTAAAGGGAATTCTCCAACCAGCTTAAAGTGGAGGTTCTTATGTAGTGTGGAACTATATGAGATGCAATTTAGACGTTACATGTTTCCCCCACTTTAGCAATCATATCATCAAGAAATGCGAGCTAAAGTAGAGAGATAAAAGTTACAAGAATTTTATTGAGATACAAAGAGGAAGCATAATCCTTTGTCCATGTGGAGTTGCCCCCAGGGTTGAGACCTAAACCTTCATGAGATATTCCTAGGTTGTTTCATCACAAACATTTTAGCTGCAGAAAAACATCTCAAATGAAAAAGTGAAAATTTTGATACAAAAATGATATGATTAGACACAAAGATAGTGAGATAGTGATCACTGAGATAAAAATATTACATCAATATGGGTAGAAAGTTGTGCTATACTAGATAGCCATACAATAGGGCAATAAATGATTAATTAGATAGTGATTTGGCCCCCATAAAGGCGGTATGATAATAAAGATCAATTGAGATAGCAGTTTGGCCCCCATGAAGGCAATAAGATAATAGATACGATCAAAGGATCATGATAACTAAATACTAAGATAAATATGAATGCAGTTATGCAAAAATGTAGACATGATAGCCCCCCCTCAGAATGGTATGCATTATATGAAGGGAACACGTGTCATTCTAAGGAGAAGAGATATTGAGTCACTTCAACATAACTAGATGTTTCCATGGAATTACAACTTGCAATAGATGATGCATGATACTCACAACATCAACAAAATCACAAAGACATAGGGGATCCTATAGCTCAACATTAAAAGAACTCACAATAGTGAAATTAAATTATGTATATGGTTATGTATGAGTTACTCATTATGGTCCCAAAGTTTTTAGATATGAAGAAGGCACATGAAAACAAAGAGAATAAAAATTTAGGTTAACATGGAAGAAAACCTAAATGCCCCCAACACTTTGTATCATCCCAAGATCAAAAATCAAGATACAAAAAATAGAATAAAGATGATTAACAAATAGAGGAAGGTGGTGATAGATAATCCCTTGTTTCCAAGCACCTATAGAGTGACTTGGGTCCTCCAGGAGAGTGTAAACATATAAAGATAGTCATCACCCCTATTTCCATGTACCTATGCAATAACTTGGGTCCTTTAGGGGAGCACAAAACATGTAAAAAAAGCATGGGGGAACACAAATAGGCACACTCTAATCTACAAGATACGAAGAGTAATATACTAGAAGTTCTTCATCATCAAATCATCATCCTACCAATCTTGATCATATGGGGAGGGAGGACAAGCCTAAAGAGGGACAACCATGAGGGAAATACCAAATGCCTCACTAGTAGCAAGAGCCAAGGATGATATCACTTCCACATTCTCATCCAAAATCTTCTGAGAGGTAAGAGTCAATAACCGTGTGAAGAACATAGATAATGTCGGGATGTCCTCTAAAGAGTCAAACAAATGCTCCTCCATAGAAGTGGCAAGTGACTCAACTTGTGGTGGCAAAATAAGAGCCACACTACCATCCTTTGAAAGAGGGGCATAGAAAAAATTTGGAGAAGGCAGAGCCTTCTCAACAACATGAAAAGAAGAAGACAAATAAACAAGCACTGGAATAGGCAAAGAGGTTGTGAGAGATGATTTCTGAGAATGAAACTCAAAGAACAGGGCCTTGCTCAAATTTTTCCTTATTCTACTATGAAGATGAATGCCTCATATCAATTGTAGTGGGTCATATTACCCCAAGAAAGTTACGATGAAGATAAGGTTACGAAGTAGGAGGACTAGAAAATATTACAATGGACATGACTTGTGTATGCAACATGTCAATGGGTTGGGAGAGTGGAGGGATATCAAGCAGGGAGATGATGAGGGGTGAATCTAAGGAGGGAGAAATAAAAACCTATACCCTTTTGGGGTGAGGCTCATTGACGATCTCTAGAGCGGCAAGCAACAACATGAAAGACAAAGCGGATGCAAGTTCAATGGGAGTAGGAGAAAGCACGAAAAGTAGACATGGATGACTTGCCCTCAACCCTCAAGGTGGCCTCATGTTCTTGGGCTATTACTCACCAATAATTCTTACACTTGCATGTAAAATAGTTTTGGTGTAAATGGGAACTAAGAAGAGAGGTCTAAGAAGGCTCAACATCATCCTTCTCCCTAGGAGAGGTCATCTATGTTATTTCTAGAAGAGAAGTCCCAATTGATGAGGCAAGAGGTGTTGTTGTAATGGGATCGGCTGGTGTAGTTGTAGACACCTTTCCTCATTTTTATTTAGGAGCAGCCAAAGCAACATGGGGTACCCTTAGAGGTTATGATTTAGAGGCCAAAGGTGATAGATGAGCTCACGGTGAACACCTACCCTTATCATACTAGATAGGATGAGGGATATTCACCTACCCTTACTAGGTGCAGATGTAGGAACTAAAGGCATAATTATAGGCTACATATTCCTAGGTGGGTGAGGAGGTCTTCTCTAAGGAGAAGGTCTATCCTTAGCCCCTGATGAAGAAGCGGTTGAAGATACATTCTATTCCAATCTAGGATTAAACAAGGGAGGAGGAGCAAAAACTAATGCAAGAGAAGGTAGAGAAACTGTAGGGTACACCAACTTAGGTGAAAATTCCCCCATCTTATACTCATAATAAGCATTATATAATAATTATTCACCATGAAGAATAGGTCCAATCAGAGCAAGCCAAAATTGATCAAACAAAAAGCCCCCATGGGCAAGTAGCAGTTGGTATCGGGTATCCTAGACAACATGAATTGTGCCTTCATGAGGAACTTCAAACACTTATGGACAATTCAGGGGACTACATCCATGCAAATCAACTAGAGGACACCCAACTTAACACATAATAAGTTTGGCTTGGGAATGCCAAAAAAAGAATTTTACAGTGCCTTAGGTCCCATGAGGATCATCAATGTGGTACTACCTAGAGGAATTAACAACCCATCATACATATGAATAGTTGCACAACACTTTTCATATCTCCATCTATGTAAACCATTAATACATATAGCCTCCTTCGTAATGACATCAAGTCGACTTGTAGGATCAACCATCACATCTGTAATAGTGTGACCATTATTTATCTTTGCCTAGATATATAAAGGAGTAGGTTGCCCACTATAAGGAGCATCTAAAGGTGTAAAATATATGTCATAAGACTTCGTCCTCTAGCTAGGGGGTGAGGTCGGAGTGATAGTGACAATGTTGAGATAAGGGCCATAGCTCTATGTAGGATCTAGTCATACAGAAATGAATTTTCATGAATGATGCCAGAAAGGATTGGTGTAGATATGGAGCTCACTATTGGGCTTATCAACATACTTGTTAGATTAATGTTTTCGATAACCAACCTAGATAATGTTTGTTGTCTATATGATCTTAGATAATATGTTTAAGATGTATACAACGCTAGGCTTCATGTCTAGGCACGTGATGATACTGATAGAATTTGGAAACATCATACCATCAAGGGTATGGTGTATTGTTAGGTAGTGGTCTAATTTCAAGAAGGTTCACAAGATTATCTTTAAGAGCTTTGCAGTAGACTCAAATAGGAATTGGAGGGTGAACCCACAATAGTGGGTTACACTTTTAGTGATGAATTTTTTTTTCTACTTGGCTAGAACATAATTTTTAAGATTTTCAAACAAAGACCACACTTTGAACGAATCGAAAAACATGTCCGTTGAAAGGGGATTTTTTTTAATATTCATTCAAAGGTCATGTTGGCCGATTTTTTTTTAATATTAAATTAGTTTCACTCAAACACCCCCTATGAGCGAACCCCTTTGTTTAGGAATTTTTTAAAGAAAACTATAATTGTCAAAAATTATAGTAGCACTATCATTTTTGACAACAAAGGTAGGCTTAGTGAAAAGGTGAACCCAATGAAGGAGGTGAAATGACATTTCAACTATGCCACCCTTCTCACTCACGTTGACTAGGTTGGAATCTTGTTTATTATTGTGAAAGTTTCTAAATTTTGATTTTGATTGAGAGTAATAAAGAAATGTATGATATGATTTTTAGACCGTCAAGCTCTAAAATCTATAACCAAGAGCTATTGCATAATCCTCTATTATGAAGCTATCACTCACTAAACAGTCCTTGAATTAACCACAAGGATAGTTATGATTCACCTTAGAATGACAACTAGAGATTTCAATTAAAGTTTTGCATTAGAGATCTTGCAATCAAGTGCATTCACCTTTTTAATATATATTCAAGTAGTGATTGAAATAATTGGATCATGTAGATCTAGTGAGAAACAAATTCTAATTGAATATATTGAATGCATTCAAAATTGGACCCATCCTCTTGTTGAATCCCCTTAAAAGCTTTCGCATATTTTGTGCTAAAACAATAATAGAAAAAGGAATTCAGGTATCCCCTTCTTATAACCATTTAGAATGAGATTTATTTTCCATACAATTACTCTTGAAGCTCAATATTTTCTAATCCATTATAGATTTTAGAATGTATAGTTAGGACATCCTTAAGCCTTGTTCTTGAATACAACCTTGGATCTCTAGCAACTTAGACAAAATATTTTTTATAGATTTGTATAATATTTTCACTTGGAATTTTATTATTTAAGTTTTTGTTTGACAAATCATTAATTTTTTGAACAAAACATATAGACCTGTACAACTATGAGGTTTACCTTACTACCACCAATTTCAAATCTTTTTTTCAAAGTCCTCTTCTTTGAACCATTGGAATTTAAATCTAAAATGGGCATTTTAGTGGTTAAGAGATCTTTCGTAGTGTATAGATATGGGCCAATGATATGAACCTACATCATTCAAAATAAAAGTGAGTTGAAAGTGATAAGAAGGCTAAAACTCATTTACCAAAAATCTATCCAAGAATCTGATGCAGAGGGATCGACTTTGGAACTCTCCCTAAGGATCAAATCAACTCAAGGAGACACATCAAAGGATCCTCTACATACTAGGTGATATAAAACTAGACCTAACTCAACACACCCAATCAAGGACAACCACTCAATGGTTTGTTCCAACACCTCTACCGGTCTTAACACAACCCAAACACCATAACACAAGGTTCTACACACCCCAAAACTCAGACTCAAACTCATAAACCAAACTTGCTCTTCTAGGCTCTATTCCTTGTAGCCCTCCAAATCGGGTATTTTCAACTTTTCTCCAAATCCTTCCAAAACAATTGACAAAAAAATTACATATTTAGTTAACCATTACCAGGCCCTAAAACATATCCCAAAACCAGATATTACTCCTTTCGACCACATGTACGGATCAGCCACTTTTTATGTAGGATTTTAGGCCTATTAGGCCACTTTTACAAAGCAACCCCCTCAAGAACTTAACTCCACAACTCCAAACCCAAAAAAAGTCTTAGGTAATGGTTCAAAATCAAATATTTTCTAGGTTTTATGGGCTACTTCACTCATTTACCCAATCAAATCCAAAACCCTCACTTTTAGGCATCCAAAACTAGGGCCTTCTCAAATCTGACTCTCCAAACACTTCTAGATCCTATTAATGGATCAAAAACCTCATATTTAACCTGAAAAAACATAATCTAGCATAAACCAAACACTTGTTAAGAGATTTTGCTTAGACCTTGAATATGGCACCCCAAATGCACTCTTTCTCACTCAACCCCATACCCTTGGGCATCAAAAACTCAACTCCAGGTTCTTCCCTACACATGAATGATTAAAGAACATATTTTACAATATTCTTGACCCATTCCACAAGCCACATTAACCTCATGAAGTAGAATGGGTCAGATTCACAAAATGACTCTCAAAACCCTCTTAAACTGTCACCTACAACAGATTTTAGGACAGTCAATATAAAAAATACAAAACGATTGATTAAACCTTCAGACCAATGCCAAATGAAAGCTAAAACATTTCCCTATCACCTCCAAAAAGAATCAGATCAAAAGGTAGTGTGAAAATGAAATTACAGCAGTTACAAGTTCAGATTTTTGATCAAAATTTCAGGGAAAACTATGTATTTATTGCTCAATCTTCAAAACTCTTACATTACCAATCAATTTCGACCAAAAAAATTGTCTCCCACATGTGGGAATTAGGTTTTAAATTCATTTAGACTCCCAAAACTGAATGAAACCTCTCTAACTACCCCTCTAACCATCTTTGTGCATTAATCACCTTATTTTGTTGTCAAATTGACACTTTTAGTTGTCAATTGACAAGTTTTTGATCTTCCTTGCTACATGACTATCCCATTACATTAATATGGTCATTTGAGACCTTATTAAACACAAAAAATTAAACAAAACACATATCTACCCTTTGAACCCCCTACATGACTCCATTTACCTTGTTTTGCCCAACATGGCAACATTGCCAATTTTACTACAAATGACTCATCACATGGACTCATATTGCCTTATTAGCATCAATTACATCATTAATGGTCATATTTGACCTTAAAACTTAATACTACTCATAGATCTTCCTTATGGCCTCATGGTGGCCAATCTTTCCTTAGGTGCCCCTGCACCAGAATCATTGCTAATATAAAT
Source organism: Cryptomeria japonica (assembly GCF_030272615.1). Classification (NCBI taxonomy): domain Eukaryota; kingdom Viridiplantae; phylum Streptophyta; class Pinopsida; order Cupressales; family Cupressaceae; genus Cryptomeria; species Cryptomeria japonica. The sequence continues at coordinate 822,059,974 of NC_081411.1, read as the reverse complement.
CTATTACTCATGAAGATGATTAGTATTTTGAAGAAAAATAAGAGCATCCTAAGGGAGAATAGGAAGACTACCAATTTTTCAAACAATGAAGTCACCTCTAATAGTCCAAGGATAATCTTGAGGAGATGCTTCTTTATGAACATGTAGAATATCCTAGAGTTTAATCATACCTTGAGTAATTTATGGATCATAACAATTATTGATCATGACCTTGAGATTGCTAGATATGAGAACCCCTTCTAAAGAGAGACCACATAAAAAACTAATAAAAAGGACTAGGATTCGAAGAACACATAATCTACCACTAGATAGACTAAGAACATAAATATTAATTCTTTCTGAATATCTACATGTGTTGCAATAATTCTTTTTTAGATTCTTCATAGGAAAATTTTGGTTTCTTGAATTAATAATATAAAAGGTTTAAGATATTTGATGAATCTTCTAACAACATTCTATCTAGGTCTATTGCCAAGCCTTCTTATGTTTTAAGAACTAATTATAGTTTACACATGTAGACATGAATTAAATCAATTGAGGCTCCAATAAATTGACTAGATCAAGACGAATTTGACTTACATTCAAATATACCTCATACATTCTTGTAACAAACTAAACAGTTTGACTTGAAATATGCCTCATGTTATATTGCACAACAATTACTTTCAATTTTGACTTGAATTATGCCTCATTAATTGAAATAATTAAAAATTCCACTTATGAATTTTACTTGAAATATACCTCATGAACTCAATCATGGGTAATTCAATTGCTTTCAATTTGACCTTGGTGAAATATAGAGCGTGTTGTAACAATTACTTTCAATTTGACTTGAAATATAACTCATGTTCTTGTAACAATTTTTACTTTCAAAGTGACTTGAAATATACCTTATATACATGTCTTATGATATATTTAAATTGATGCATTTATATTAATGATTTTTTAGATAGTTTAAAATTGTTACATGTGACATGAATTTTTTTAATGATATTTAAATTGATATAAGAGTAAAATTGGAATTTATTTATCAAAAATTAGTACACATTGTTTTATTATTTTTAAATTGAATTTACATATCTAGTACTTTTAACTCTAGATTTTAAAGCAAGAAGGCTCATAATTATGTCCTTTAAGTACCTATAGATATCATAGCAAATGAGTTACCTATTCCACCTCAAGAACTTTTTGAAAAAACTAATACATAGATTGTTAGATTGAGAGCCTCATTAGCTAGTGATAGTAGCACAAGTGTTTATAGGAACACAAATTGTGAAAGCATATTTGAGATTATTGATCAAGCGAGTGTTGAGCATCATACTTCTGAGCCTAGCCTAGAGGATGATGAGTTGGAAATGATGTAGATGCTAATGGGTTATGTAGTGTAGTGCCCCTCTCTCTTTTGGTTTGTCAGACTTTGTGGTTTGAGTTCTGTGTGGTTTGACCCTTTTTGGTATTGCTCAATTTTGGTTTTGGTTGTGATGTTTGGCTAAGCCTTTTTGGATTCATATGTGATATTCATACTCTGTGTCCTATGGTTCATTTCTATAATGATGAATTTCATGAATGTTGTTATATGATTATGGATGATGATTTATATGTTGATGTCTATGATGCAGTTATATGATGTTGTTTATGATGTGCTCATTAGATGTTTTTATTGTTGTTGATTATGATATGATTATATGGTGATATCCTTGCCTTGATAGTTAGATGATTATTGAGATGGTTTCTATATGTAATGTTAGGATTTAATCTTTATGTCTATAGATGATTATTTCTCTGATCTTACACTGTATTTTATCTCTGATGTGTTTGGGTGAAGTGGAAAAGCATTCTCTCTATGAGCAATCTACATTGCTTCCATTCCCTTTTCACGATGTGTTGTTATACGGTATATGCACATGTTTGATGGTTTGCTTATGCAGTTGCAAGAACTGAGCATTGACTCCACCTGAGTCTTCAGGTCTGAGCATGCTCTTCAACCCAATGGTAAAGTGGAAACTAGAGACATGAGTCAAACCCTAGACATAACCTCCCTGTCAGGTATCCTTGTGGTTGTAGTTAGTCTTGTGACTGTCGGTACCTTATTTGTGTTTTCATGTTTGTATGTTGCAGTTGTTATCTTAGAGTTTGTCTATGTTAATTACTTATTTTTGTCAAAAAGATTTGTTTTATAATAAAATAGTACTTAATTTCTTTTGATTATTTATTTAACATTTTTAATTTGGCATTGTGCTTAAGAAATTAATGTTTAAAAATATATAATTAAATTGATATTTTGGCATTCGTAAAATAATATATATGTTTTGTTAAAACAAATTGTATATGGTGAAAATGGATAACAATAATAACGATATTGAAAGGCTAAATGAATTCAACCACAAAACCCTAGCCTAACAACAATAAATATCCACCATAACATATGAAGATTACCTAAGACAATGCAAATCAAATGAAATCACAAAGATTATACCATCACATGTCCAATAGGGTTTGGATCTCCATTATTCCTATCTCCATTGATCTTGCTTGATATATTTGCTCTCAGATTTTATGTGCACAAGAGCTCAACAAAAAACAAAAATGTGGTTGCAAGTAGGATTGCCTATGTTCAAAAGCGTAGTGTAGTCAAGTAGTCAACGGGGGGTTTGATAATGAAGGAAGCATCTCCTTATATAGAAGACACTATATGAAATGGAGGGATAAGATTGAGAGGTGTAAAAGGAGGTCGGCTATGATTAGAGGGTAGGTAAAAGAAATAATAAAATAATGAAAGGGGTAGGTAGTGTATGAATTAAGAGATGAATGACATGTGTCATGGGTAGAAAAGGTTAATGAATTAATTAAATAAATAAGATTTATTTAATTAATAGAAGAAGTGGGATCATTAAATAAACAAAATATTTATTTAATTTGGGAAAATGATAATTTAAATAAATAAATGTATTTATCTAAATGAGAAATAATGCTAGAAGAGGATAAATGAATTAATTAAATAAATAAAGATTTATTTAAATTAATAGAAGAATTAGGCTAAAGTAATTAAATAAATAAAAATATTTATTTAATTAGACGGGACAATTTTGGGTGTCTACATTTTGCCCCTCTTTGAGACAATGCAGCTGGTTGCGTTGTTTCAAAGAAGATAATATGAACTGATACAAAGTTGCCCCAAGATGGGAATGATATGTCCCCTCGAGAGATTGGATGAAAAAATGTTTGAAAAGATTGCAGACAATCTCTCAATAAGAAAGACGAGATAGAATGGACTGATCGGATAAAGTGACAGAGTCACGAGATAAAGAAGACTGACTCGGGAAACGAGGGCTAAGGCTAGGGATAGGGTAGTCTATAAGACAGACCATGAGGGAAAAACATCCTCATTATCATCCACACATCCAAGAGATCAGAGTGCAGAGAGAGAATAGAGAAGCAACAGTCAGCAGTGATGGCATTGGTTCACAGATTCGATCGCGTTCACCAATTCTAGAGGCCAGCAGAGGTGGGAGAGCCAGTAAGTACCACAAAACCTCCTTGTACTTTGATGCATTTATTGTTGTCATTAATGCATACTAGGTAGAGTAATAAATACACATTTATGTCAGGAAAGCGCGTTTGTGTCCAAAAATGTGAATTTGTGTCTTCTAGGTCAAATTGGCAGTTCTATGATGAACATACGCTGTCGATTGAAAAATCTATTGAGAGGATACACTCAAGCAGGTCCTCTAGGGAAACTAGGATAACAAATAGGGCTAGGATTGACAATTCTGTGATAGAACATACGTTGCCAATTAGGAAACTTCTCAAGAGGATTCACTCAAGCAGAGGCCCTAGGATAAGATAGATCAAGGCATTTTGTGATGAACAATGAGTACCAAGATATAGTACTTTGTGATGAACAAGGAGTACTAAAATATGAGCAACACTTTGTGATGAACAGTGAGTGCAAATGTGAGTAGCACTTTGTGATGAACAGGGAGTGCCAAACACGTAGTACTTTGTGATGAACAGGGAGTACCACTAGGATAGAAGTGTAAAGCAGAAAAATCAAACCCTAGTTGTTCTCCCTCCCCAACTCCAAGGAGAGAGAAGGGAGAGTCACTAGGGTTGATGGTTTTCACTTAGGAAAGACTTTACATTCAAAAGAGGGGTTGAAACCCAGAAGATCCAATCCCATACAATGCAGGATTGGATTCTAAATGATTTTCAAGGGTTAAGACATCAAGGATACCCTCTTTCGTAAAGAATGTAGATAGAATGATTGAACTAGGAATGCATGTAAAGTAGGAAAGATTCGCTTATAAACAGAGATAGGGATACAGGATAAAGCTGCGGACCTAGAATTAGCAGTAAAATGTCGAGATGGTGCTGTTCTGCAAATTTGAGCGAAAGTTGACGGGACGATGGCGCCCGGAGTGCACATGGTCCTCCGAAAAATCCGTGAAATGAAGGGGGATCTGTTCGTCTTGGCACAAGGATTCCAAATCTTCAATTACAGCCGCGTACTTGCAACCTACACACAGAAAAGAGAGGATGATTGGGGGGTTAGGGATTAGGGGTTTGCCTTTAGGTCAAACCCCGGTTTTGGAATTAACCAAGAAATGAGAATGCTGCAAATGTAAATGTTTGTAATGTAAACAAGTACTGATGCCTTGTTGTAAGAATGTTTGTATTCTTACATGCAAAGGTGTAATGTATGTTGTATGTAATGTGTTGTAAGTGATCTCCTCTTCAATGGTTGAATCCTTGTCTTGAATGCAACACCTAGCCTTGAATGGAGACTTAGAATGCTCAATTGCTTGAAGGAATGCTTGAATGCTTGAATGTTTGAATGTTTGAATATCGCTTCCGCGTCTTGCTCTTTCCTATTTTCCTCCTCCCTTTCTAGGAGAGGAAAAGTAGTTTATATACTTATCAATTAGGGTTGAGAGACTGATTTTCCTGACCTTAGGCCGGCCTAGAAACATTATTTTCCAATTTGCAAACTTAAAGACCCGATGCCCAACAAGAGACCGGGCCCAAAATAGGGCCAAGGACCAGGGTGCTGGGCACCATGGTCCTGGGGGACCAGGGCGCTAGGTGCCCTAGTCCTGAAGGACCAGGGTGTTGGGCACCATGGTCCCACCTCTCGAGACAACAGGGTGCAAGGAGGGATCAGGCCAAGGTGCAGAAAAATGCAGTTTTTGGTGTCGCAAACAGGTTTCGGGGTCTCCATTCAGGTTCAACATTGCATCGCCATCGTGAAGACCCAAATGCAGTCAAAATTGCAAGTGTCACAATTTTAGGATGCTACATTTAGCCCCCACTTTAGTGGGAGTATAAGCGTACGCCCATACTTCCAGTAAAGTACAAGGAAACAACATTGAAAGAATTTCACCACGTCAAGGAGGCAAGATACACCAAGCCCCCAGTGGACTAAGGATCTTACGACTTCGATTGACAAAGTAAAAGGGAAGATCACAAGGGAGAACCATGACTGTCAGTAGTAAGGTTCCCTCACTATGAGTCATGCAAGAAAAATACCAAAAATTTTCGAGGCAAAGCTAAGTTCGCCAAGAAACTTTCAAGTATCTTGAAGAGATATGAATGGGATGTATCCACCCCTACGTTAAAGTGATCGCACACGCCTCATCGGGGGTGATTGCTTTAAGGTAGTGATACATATAAGAAATGAAAAGGGAAAGGAGCACGTTATCACAAGGATTTAGCCCCCAAGTGTGAGATAAGCCCAAGGATAATAGACACAAAACACAAAGCACAAGGTGACTTTGCTTTCCTCGGGGTCAGTATGCTGTATGATAATTCATGTATATCATATGTATGTATGCATAATTTTTCTTCATTCCCCAATCAAGGAAGGTCATCTAGAAGAAGGGAACACATGTGTCTTTTGAGTCAACATGAGAGAGACCAAAAGAGATCTCAATGCTTTGCATCGTCCTCAAGTAGAAAACACTAAGGACAACAAATAGAAGAATGAGAGTAACACATAGAAGAAGTAACAAAAGAGATCAAGAGAGGAGGAGAGAGTCTGCTATGCTAATGAAACTAGTCGAGCATGTCATCTACCCCTTGATCTTGCTGATCAATATTTCGGGAAGGCAGGAAACACGCTAGAGGAGGAACATCCAACACAGCAGATGGAGCTATCACAAGATCCAAACAAGGGCTATGTTCATGTTCCAAGCCATGTTGTTCTTGTCTAGGAGCTAGGATAAGTGCTTTAGAAAATTCGTTAGATAAATGGTTATCAACATCAACATATTCATATTCACTATTAGAAGAAAGAGGAGTAACATTTTCATCATGAATAACATTTTCATCTATATCATCATCAAGATTTATAAAAATAGGATCTTTAACTCGCACAGGATCAAGACCATCATGCATCTTATGTTTAGGAGATTCTGGCTCAATTTTCGGCTGAGGAGAAAATGGAATAATACTAGCTGAAGGTCTTTTTGGGGATTGCAAAGTTTGAGAAGCAGCTGCCTGAGCTCTAAGATGACTCTTTCGTCGGTGTTCACGTGCAGAATGATTTCGTCTAGTCTTAGCAGGAAGTTGAGAAGATTGAGGAGGAGGAATGTTCTCATCCTTATCACTTGGGTGTTTAGGTTGTGGTCTCTTAGGTTGAGCAATAGGAGAAGAGGAAGGTCTCTTCTCTCCATAAGAGGAAGGAGGAGGAACTGCTCCATATAAAGGAGGAATATTTGGTTTAGGAAGGAGACCAAGTCCATCATGACAAGGAGGTATAGGTCTACTTTTAGGAAGTTTATTAGACATAGGCATGGTCCCATTCATAGGGATGGGTTGGGAATCTTCTTGAGGAAAGACATTAGTTTTATCTTTCAAAGGAAGAACTTCCTTCTCAAGAATGATAGGAATATCAAGTTTGGGTGTTCTAGGTTCACTTAGAGATAGGATCATATCTTTTTTCCACCTTTGATAAGATTTGAAAAGATGATCACTCCGCGGTGGAAGAGATTGGAATTTTTTAGGCCAAAAATAATCAATAGGAATGCTAGAAGTTCTTTCAGCTGGTTTAAAGAGACTATGATTGACAGTAACAACTTGACCATTATGGGGAAATTTCAGACACTTATGAATAGGAGAAGTAATAGCTTTCATGGAAGATAACCAAGGATAGCCTAGCTTCACACGAAATTGTTCGGATGATGGAATAATAGCAAAGTCTACATCAAGGGGTTTGTTATGAACCTCAATAGGTAATATAATAGAACCAATTGTAGGAGAAGAAAATGCATCAAATAATTTCACAACCACATTTGTTTCGTCATAGATCACTTGATTCAATTGCAAAGTAAAAATAAATTCTTCAGTAATGACATTAACCATGCAAGAAGGATCAATAAGAACTCCACGACAAGGTGTATTTTTTACTTTTGCAACTATACATAAAGGACCATCAAGTGCCCTGATAGTTTCACTAGAATCAAATGTGATGGAAGGCTCTTTAGGGATTTTCTACTGCTCTACAAAGTTAATCACATTCGAAGTCATAGACACAAGATCATTAGGTGAGACAGAGGAATCATTAGTATCAATCACATTAGAGGTATGAGAAGGTAATGGATCAGTAAAAATCTTAAGATTTTGGTTAGGAGGAGCTACAGATGTGTTGCCTTTATCATTCACACCAGAAACAGAGATAGTATTATTATCAATCAAATCTTGAATTTTACCCTTTAAAGCAAAACATTTTTCAGTATCATGCCCAGGATGACGATGAAATTGACAAAAAGATTTGTTATCAAAATAGGGTGAGTTAATCTTTGCAGGATCTATTTTCTTTATAGGAGGAAGAGTAAGCACATTTTGTTCCAATAAATTATTCATAATACTATGCAATGATTCATTCAAAGGAGTAAAATTTCTTTCTTTCTTGAAAAACTTAGAAATAGGAGGCACACTTGATGCTGCATTCACATTGTTGTTGATGATGTTTTCATTGAATTTAATGGACTCTCTGTTCGGTTTAAACTTCCCAAATGGTTGTTGACTACTATCACCCTTATCACTCGGAGCCATAGGATTTGCTCGTTCCATTTGACTCATAGTCAGTTGATAATTGTGAAGAGTTGCGCACAACTGTTGGAAAGAAGTAAACTCAGAAAACATAAGTTTTTCTCTAATATCTTTTTGTAAATTAGAAATAAAGATTCTTTGAATATCATTGTCAGGTACTGGAAAAGAAATTTGAGCATACAAATGCTTATATCTACCAATGAAATCAGTCACTTTTTCTTTAACACCTTGTTTACAATGCATTAAATCAATCAAAGTAACTTTAGGACTTATATTGTTTTGAAATTGTTGAATAAAAGCACTGGCAAGTTGTTCGAAAGAAGTAATAGAATAAGAAGGCAACGAGCAATACCATTGTAGGGCTTTATCTCTTAATGTTCTAGTAAACAGTTTTGTAAGCAACCTTTGGTCATAAGCAAAATCAGTACATATTGTTTGAAAGGTCTTAACATGTGTTAGAGGATCACCCTTACCATTATAAAGTTCCAAATGCGGGATTTCAACATGTTTAGTGGGGATATCTCGAACAATGTCAAGAGAAAGTGGGCTCGCAACATCAAATGTGGCCACACTAAACTTAGATTGATTCATAGAGGCAATTTGTTGCTGTAAAGAAGAGAGAGTTTGTGCAAGATTGTTAATGGTCACTTCAGTCGAAGAGTTCATATTAGACATGTTAGATTGTGATGGAGGTATTATGTTATTGAAAGAAGGTATTGATTAAGAGTAAGGTGACGGGACACTATGATACTTAGTCATAGGGGATGCTTGGAAAGGAGGAACACTACAAGGAGGAATGGAATGGTTAAATGAATTGCCCCCTTGTGTCATGTTCATTTGTGGAGATATAATAGGAACACTTATTGAAGGAATGAATGAAGAAGTTGGATTGAATGAAGGAAGAGAGTTGATTGAAGAAGAGGGATTGCCCCCATGACTGGTGATCATAGGTGGAATGTCTTGTATTGAAGTAGTCATTATGTTTGATGTAAAAGTAGGTATACTAGCAATAGGAGTTGTCAAAGGAATAGAATGATTGACTTGAGTAGGAGGTTGTGTGTAACCTAAAGTTTCGGCACAACTCTTCATAGGCATCACATTCAAATCCACAATGTGTGCAATACCATGCAAAATATCAATTCCATTCTTATCACTTTGAACCATACATTTTAGATCCTCAATTAATGAAAGAGCTTCACTATCAGGGTATTCTTGAGACATCCATTGTCGAAAATCATCAAATTGGCTATCCAATTTCGAAAGTTGTTCTACAGAAACCTCATGGAGAGCTTCTTCATCATTAAGAGGATTAGAGGAATTACCCATGTCCTTGTTAAAAAGGCCATTCAAATTAGGTTCCATCTCCTCAGTAATTAAACCTTGGAAGGACTTAATTCTAAGGCTTCGTCTAACGGGAATAGTGTAAGTAGGGCTTATTGTTGTAAAACTCATGCACTAAAGAGAGAGAGAAGATTTTGAATTTTATAGGTAGCAAATTTCAATAAAATCAGGCAATCTCCTAGATTTAAGCTGTTAAATACAATCAGGACAATCTCTCGAAATTTCAGAAAAAATGTCGGGGACCGTGGCGAACGGAGTGCACACGGTCCTCGCAACTTTTTTCAAAATTTTCAGAGATGAAAGTTATGATGATTTTAAAGCTAATCTGAAAAAATTGAGTGATTTTACGATCTATAGATAGGCCAAATTAAAGTTGCAATCTCAAAATTGAACCCTACCAAGATTGTTGAAAAATGCAAAATTTGAATTTTGAAAAAGAGAGGGAAATTGAAATTTTGAATTTTATGATTTTAGAGGGAATACTGAAAGCAATGCAAGCTTTGAAATTTAAAAGTTGACTCGATTTCATGCAAAATTCAAATTTGAAAGCAGAAATCAAAGTTGCTACAATTAAACACTTAATTTCAAAAGTCACAAACTGCAAAAATTTGAATAAAGCACTGAAATTTTGAATGAATGCTAACACACTTTTCAGATTTAGGACTCTAAGAAACACAATGTTGATATAAATTTCAATTTCGACAATTTTTGAATGATTATAAGCCTTAATCCAAGCAATCACTAGACCAACTTTGACTTTAATTTTGAAAGTGTTAGAGTTGATAAAATCAGCCAAAATTCTGGATTTTAGCAAAAAAACATAGTAAGATCTAGCTCCCGAAATTTCGAAAAAAATGTTGGGGACGATGGCGCTCGGGGTGCACACAGTCCTCGCAACTTTTTTTCAAATTTTCAGGGATGAAAGATATTGTGATTTTGTTGCGGAATCCAAAGTTACAGCCGATTTGGAGGTGTTTTGATTAGTGAAATTATCAGTCAAAGGTTGAATCAAGAAGGTTTTTTTTTTTAAAATTAGGGTTTTGACACTTAACCACTTAATTTTCAGAGTTAAAGCACAAATATGAATTGACAATTTGCAATAGAAGGGTAGATCTGAAACAAGCATTAACAATTAAACATTTCACAAGCTCAATTACTAAAAAGAAAATTTTAGGGTTTTTTATGCAATCAACCTCTAAAATTTGCAAAAGATCAAACATGGAAATGTAATTAGGGAAGCAAATTTTTTAGATCTAACCATGAATAATCAGAATTAGGATGTTCACATTGGGTTCACCAAAATGTAAAGCGGAAAAATTGAACCCTAGTTGTTCTCCCTCCCCAACTCCAAGGAGAGAGAAGGGAGAGTCACTAGGGTTGATGGTTTTCACTTAGGAGAGACTTTACATTCAAAAGAGGGGTTGAAACCCACAAGATCCAATCCCACACAATACAGGATTGGATTCTAAATGAGTTTCAAGGGTTAAGACATCAAGGATACCCTCTTTCGTAAAGAATGTAGATAGAATGATTGAACTAGGAATGCATGTAAAGTAGGAAAGATTTGCTTATAAACAAAGATAGGGATACGAGATGAAGCTGCGGACCTGGAATTAGCAGTAAAATGTCAAGACGGTGTTGTTCTACAAATTTGAGCAAAATTTGATAGGACGATGGTGCCCAGAGTGCACACGGTCCTCCGAAAAATCCACAAAATGAAGGGGGATCTGTTCGTCTCGGCACAAGGATTCCAAATCTTCAATTACAGCCGGGTACCTGCAACCTACACATAGAAAAGAGAGGATGATTGGGGGGTTAGGGATTAGGGGTTTGCCTTTAGGTCAAACCCCGATTTTGGAATTAACCAAGAAATGAGAATGCTGCAAATGTAAATGTTTGTAATGTAAACAAGTACTAATACCTTGTTGTAAGAATGTTTGTATTCTTACATGCAAAGGTGTAATGTATGTTGTATGTAATGTGTTGCAAGTGATCTCCTCTTCAATGGTTGAATCCTTGTCTTGAATGCAACACCTAGCCTTGAATGGAGACTTAGAATGCTCAATTGCTTGAAGGAATGCTTGAATACTTGAATGTTTGAATGTTTGAATATCGCTTCCGCGTCTTGCTCTTTCCTATTTTCCTCCTCCCTTTCTAGGAGAGGAAAAGTAGTTTATATACTTATCAATTAGGGTTGAGAGACTGATTTTCCCAACCTTAGGCCGACCTAGAAACATTATTTTCCAATTTACAAACTTAAAGACCTGATGCCCAACAAGAGACCGGGCCCAAAATAGGGCCAGGGACCAGGGCGCTGGGCGCCATGGTCCTGGGGGACCAAGGCACTGGGCACCCTAGTCCTAAAGGACCAGGGTGCTGGGTGCCATGGTCCTGGGGGACCAAGGCACTGGGCACCCTAGTCCTAAAGGACCAGGGTGCTGGGCGCCATGGTCCCACCTCCCAGGACAGTAGGGTGCAAGGAGGGATCAAGCCAAGGTGTAGAAAAATGCAGTTTTTGGTGTCGCAAACAGGTTTCGGTGTCTCCATTCAGGTTCAACGTTGCATCGCCATCGTGAAGACCCAAATGCAGTCAAAATTGCAAGTGTCACAATTTTAGGATGCTACAAGAATCAACACTTTGTGATGAACAATGAGTGTCACTAGGACTGAGATGATTGATTTGTGTGACTGCAAGATTATATGCCCATGTTGGAGTCATGAGAGAGATTCCCGTCGACGCAGAGGTTATGACCAGAGCTGACATTTGAGGATCGAGCTGCCATTGAGGTTATGTGTTTGCGATTTATTATGTAGGTGCCTGAGTTTTGAGTGAACATGGGATTTCTGACTGCACTGGCTGAGAGATTGCACTCTGAGACTTGTACGTTTCATTTGCCAATGGGGGAGATGACAGTCACCCTGGAGGATGTATACAGGATTCTGCGGATACCGATTGATGGGGAACTGATTCTGTATGATCGAGATGGAGATAGGGATGCCCTTAGACGAGTGTTTCAGGATCCAGGACTAGAGATGAGGGCTGGACACATGCCATGGGAAATGATGACACAGACAGGATTAGCACTACCAGTAGTATTGGCAGGAGTGATCAATTGGTTCCTCTGTCTAGATAGGGCGACATGAGGATTGGCTACGAGATCGAGGAGGAGGAGGAGAGGAGGAGGATGAGACAACTAGGCTCAGAAGATAGAGGGGACAAGAGAGATGATCTTGGGGCAGGTCCTTCCAGGGCTCAGACTCCGTCGAGGCTAGCCAGCTCCAAGGGAGGGAGTTCATCATAGCCATAGAGGGTTCCCTATGTATCAGTTTTGTACTATTTTGTATTATGATGTAGACACCTTCGAGTGATTGTAGCTATATGTATTTTGACATCATTGTATCATGACACTTTATATATATATATATGAGATGATTCATCTTTGTGGCAGCTATATGCATGCGTACCTATGTGATGTATGTTCTTATGTGATGCTTATGATATGGATGCAAATATGTATATGATACAATGCAATATATTTTTTTTTGTTCTTTTATGTTTTATATGTGTATGCATGATGCAAATGTGAATGTATGTAATGCAGATGAATATGATAATGCAAATGTAAATTGTGCTAACAGGTGTTGTGTGTAGGATGTGATGCAGTTGTGATATCTATATGTATGTATGAAATGCTTATATGTGGTAATGCAGGTGCAACTACATGAAATGCAAATGTTTTTGGTGTGTCATTATACTCAATCATGTGATAGCAGGCTATGTGGACTCGAGAAGGATGATGGAAGTCAATCAAGAAAGGGGAATGGAAGACAAAAGATATGAAAGTGAAAGAGCTTCTTGTGCATTATCATCATTGAGCTTTATTATGGCAAAATAGGTTATGACAATCAAGGCAAATGTTCAACCCAGAAAGTTATTGTACCCATTTGCATGGAGATAAGATAGTTGCAAACAAGGAATGCCCTAGTTCACACTAGACTCTCAGTGTCCTCATATATATGGACAAGTCATAGCATTACTAAAAGACAGTCCATAGACAGCAAATACAAATAGGTGATGATACTCCATCCTCGCCTTTCTAGTCAAAGACATCCTGGAGATAGAATCTCTAGTCAGAGACATCCTAGAAAAGCTAAAAGACATGTCACCAAAAGATAAAATTAAAAGAAAACCAAGACTCAACACCAACATCCACTATAGTCCTCAAGTTTAGTGTCTCTTGTCACTTGTATAAGTCTTATTTGATTGTGGTCACAATGTTTACTTTCACAGAAAGGATAGATAGCACTGAACCATATGTTGTTTGAGTCTGTTGAAAGATTTGATTTGTTGAAGCCCATTGTTGCTATTGTGTCTCATCTGAAACTGACTGAATCCATAAAACTAATACTTTATTGCAGAGAAGATGAAACTTTATTGCGGATCTGTGATGCAAATGTTGCTTTATTGCGGATTGTGCACAGATAGACTGAAGGAAGCTGGAAGAAACTATACTCCTCGAAACATGTGATGTTCTCAGTTCCACACCCATCACTAGACATAGGATTTGCCTTAGCCACATATAGGATCTGATTTATTATGGATGGAAAGGGAGGTTTATTATGAATGGCTAACCAATCTTGGGTAGATCAATAACAAGCCATGATGGGAATGGGTAAGTTTATTATGAACAAATAGGTTGTGAGTGTGTGCAAAGTGAAAGGATGAAAGTGAATCCTGAAGGAGGGAGGAGCAATGTCTCTACACATGGCGCTGGTGACCCAGTTTTCACCATGGTACTTGCCTAGGGCACCACCGAAGTGGTTTTCATCGTTGGACGAAATTATTTCTGTTTACTTTTTTCGATTTTTCAATGTTTTTTGTGTCATAAGGCACCTGTTTGCCAGGTTTTCACCAAGTAACGATTTTTTTGTTTTTTAATTTTTTTTGTATTTTTTGAATTAGGATACTCTGAAGAGCTATGTGTAAAACCTGCGAAGGTGCATGGTATTGATAGGATCCTCCAAAGGTTCACCTTCTGTAGTTGAGAGCTGATATGCCCCAGATCCATATGCTGCTATAATGATGTAAGGACCAAGCCAATTTGGTTCAAACTTGCCCTTCTTTTCTCTGTCTTGCTGATTTTTAGGATTTTCTTTGAGAACTAAGTCACCACCCCAAATGTGTGAGGCTTTACCTTATGATTGTAGTTGTGTCGTTCCTTGACTGAATGATGTGTAGCTTGAATGATTGTCTTCCTTGATAAAGGAACTGAGATAGAATTACTAGCGTGTGGACTACATAGGCCTATATGCGTGTCACTTAAAGAAGTTTGGGCATCCCTGATAACAAAGTCCTTCAAGGAAGCTCCATTAAAGGTCCATGATGTATCACCAAAAGGTAAAGGATGTGTGGAACAAGTGGATGAGTGATGAATGCTTATGATTGTAAAAAGAAGTGAAAGTAGGATAGCATCATGGAGACTTAGGATCAACAAGTATGCTTTTTGACTTGAAATTGTAGAACTTTTGCCCCCAGTTATTTTGATATTAGGGGAGATCAACTCTTGTTCTTTTTCTTTCGTAGGATTTTTATCCTTGACTTTGATTTTTGCAGAGTCCAATAGCTTTTGATTTTGATTTGAACTAAAGGACTTTTGTTTATTTTTTACTTTTAGATTTTTCTTTTCGTAGCTTGATTTTTGATCCCCAGTGAGTAAGGTATTTTGTAATTCTTGTTGATCCAAGTCTGGAAGTGGAGTGGAAATGGTTTGAGTGGATGAAATGGTAAGGCTATGTGAGTTCTCAAGAGGGCTGGCAATATGCTCAATAGATTCTTCGCTGGAACCACTCTTAGGACTATTAATATCAAGATATGCTTGCACCACTAGAGGAGATTTGCATTCAGACTTAGTAGCCACAACACTAGGTGTTTCACACCCAATTCCTTTCAAATTGTTTATACATTGTTCATGTCGATTGAATACCTTAGGAGATAGTGGAAGTTGATCAACATGAAAGATATACTCACCACATCCCATATCTTTAAACTTGAACTTTTCTTTGATCTTTGCCTGTTTTGATGTAGAAGCTTTTAAGGATTCTGAATCAACATATGCTGATGAAGGAATAGCTTCTCGACTGACTGGTATTGTTATTTTTGATCTAGGTTGCAGATTGTTGCAATATATGAATGGATTTGGGTCAGCTTTGACGGTCACTTCAACTCCATTGTGAGGACACTTGATACATCGATGATATGTAGATGGGACTGCACTCATCTCATGAATCCATGGACGTCCTAGCAATATGTTGTATGTGAGATCTAGGTATAGGACTTGACAAACCACATCCTTTGTAACTGGCCCAACTTTGAGAGGTAAGGTGACTGTACCCTTGGATGAACGCTCATCATCATCATATGCTTTGATAGTAATTTTGTTTGTAGAATTCACAGCTTTGTCAGAATATCCCAATTTTTTAATAGTGCTCAATGTACAAATGTTTAGACCTGCTCCTCCATCTATCAGGACTCGTTTGATTCTATGTTTGTGTGTGAAGGCTTCGATGTGTAAAGGTGCATTATGTGGTTGGCTCACAGAGGCATCGTCAGCTTCTATAAATGTGAGGGAGTGTGGACTGGAAAGGTATCCCACGATGGATTGAAACTGGTCCACGTTCAGATCAGTAGGAACGAAAGTGTCTCTCAAAGTGTTGTCAAGAATGGCTTTATGTGCGGGGGATACGCACAAGAGTTCAAGTATGGAGATGAGTGCGGGTGTCTTCCCTAACTATTCTACAAGGTCATACTCAGGTTTGGTTGATGAGGAAGTGGTGTTTTTAACTGGAGCACCTTGCAAATTGGATTTACCTCGACGGGTTGTAACATGACATTTAAAGGTAGGTTCAGAAGAAGATCCAATGCCTTTCAGAATGATCTTGGGTCTCTGGGTAGAATTCTTAGGGGTTTTGTCCTTGATGATAATGGTAGAGACATAATTGTCCATCGAGATGTGATTGATGGTTGAATCATAGTTATAAGATGCTCTGGTATAGTTGGTTTGGTCATCTGTGGCTTTAGCTTTTCCTTTGTCATGTTTTGGGAATGGTTCCTTAAACATCTCATGTTCTTGATTGGATGAGTGTCCTTCAATCTCAATGTCACCTCTATCAATGAGATCTTATATGATGTTCTTCAGTCGATGGCAATTTCCTGTCTTATGACCCTTGCTGTTATGAAATTCACAATATTCATCATCATTCCATGAATTTGGTTTAACCTTTGGTTCATATGGAGGAAAATCTGGAATAGTGATTACCTTGTTTGCCACTAGCTTTTTGAAAACTGACTCAAGTGGTTCTCCCAATGGAGTGTACTTCCTTCATGATTTAGAAGTTGTTTGAGTATTCACCTGATTTGATCCAGAAAAAATGAATTTGGGTCGCACTATATTGGCATCAACAACACCATTGACTATGTTCTTGTTTTTATTCCAAAATCTTGGCTTGTCTTTTCCTTTAAAGTCATCTTTGTTTTCCTTGAATATCTTAATGACTCCTTGTTCAATTAGGACCTTCTCTGTTGCTAAGCCTTTTTCAATGACATCTTTGAAGGTGGACAAACAAGCTTTCCTTAAGTCATAACTAATCTCTTTGTTAACATTTTGGGTGAACATTTCTACCATTTGTTTTTGTGGAATTTCACAAGAGCATCTGCTGGCTAGATTCCTCCATCTTTGTAAAAATGATGCAAAAGACTCTCCCTCTTTTTGCTTGGTGTTGCACAAAGGAGTGACTGATATGTTTGTCTCTATATTGTAGGAGAAATGTTCACTAAATGCCCCTACTAAGTCACCCCATGACTTAATTCTAGGTGGAAGTTGGGAGAACCATTCCATAGCTTGATCGCCTAGGCTCTGTGGGAATAAACTCATCAAATATGTCTCTTCTACTGCTATCTCAATGCAAGTTGTGAAAAACTATCTTATGTGTGCCTTAGGATCCCCTTTTTCTCTATACTTATCAAATTTAGGCATCACAAAGTGTGTAGGAAAAGGAGGCATTGGAATGCTCTTGTCAAATGGATAAGGACATATGTCTGTCATTGTGTATGTTGGCTTCAGTGTAATTATGTCCTCCATTTTCTTTTGTAAGTCCCTGATTTGTTGCTCCAAATTGCTCTTAGGTGGAGATCAACTTCTTGGACCATAACCCATGGTTGAGGCACCAATTGAAGGAGGAGCATGTTGCATATATGGATGATATTGATCATACACATGTTCATATGGAGGAGGTCTATAATGATGCTGTGTATATGGACCACTTGGTATAGAGTCATGTTGAGGAATGAAATATCTGCTTTGTCCATGTATACCATACTCTACAGGCATGTCATGAGTTTGTTCTAGTGTGTTGCCCCCAAATTTGACACGGGGTTTCCTTTTGTCCAAATTTTGAGCATGCCTTTGAACATCCAATTGCTTTGGTGGTTGATCCTTAGCATTGGTATGTGGTTGAGCATATTTTTTTGCATAAGACTTCCATAATGGTCTGCGAAGGTGAGTATCATATGCTTGACCATGTGTGTATGGGACCTCTAGTTTTTGATACAAAGATGATGGTGATTCAGGCACCATATGTGGTCCTCTATTGCCTCCACTATTAGGCCTCCTTTGATCCATGTTGGAGTGAGGTTGTTGCAAAGGTTGATTTTCCATTATTTGAGACATGTCAAAATCATGAGGGATCTTGGTTCCACTTTGTGCCATCACTTGTAGAAAATATTGTCTATCTCTCCTCATTATTTCCTCAACCAATCGATTGAAATGAGGATTCATAATGGTGTCTTCCACTTCTGCTGAATGTACTGAAAAGTTGTCCACATTGTCATTGTGTGTATCATTTTTGTTTGTAGTGTCCATGTTCTCAACATTTGGAATGTTTCTATAGGCATCCATGTTGAGTAATGTAGTATGATCAGAATTGAAAAAGATATCATTGTCATATTCATAGGAACTCATGTTTGCGGACTCTTGAGCCTCTTTAGCTTCTCTCCTAGATTTTTGGGAATGGGTTTCAACCATGAACTAGGTATTGGCCAAGATGTGTGAGACTAGATGAAAATGGAAAGAGTATGGAAGACTAAGAGTTGGATGGAATGTAAATGAATCTGAAGTGTACTTGCAATGTCCAAAGTGTAAGACCAAGTATGTATGTAGTAGAGTAGGTGTGGCTTCCAAAGAGAGGATAGTTTCTCTTGATGAGGTAAGTTGACCTTGACTCTAAGTAAGACCAAATGAGACCCAAAGGTGATAGACCTTGATGAGGGACCACTTAGCAAAATGTTGTTGTATGTAGTGTGTTGACAAAGTATGATGAGGACAAGCAAGTGACCTTTTGACTCAAGTTTAGACAAATATAAATTTAATGCAAGATGTAAAGCAATGATGGACTTTGTGAGACCCAAAGACAAGTTGAATGCTAGATCAAAACCTGGAGAAACAACCTAGGAAGCTCAAGAATTTTGAAACTGATTGCTCTTGTTTTCTGGACTGTAAAATTTTTCCAATTTGTGAAGTTGTTGGTTGTGACCAAATCTGAATGTTTGACTATTTTTCGTGACAAGGGGACACAATATTGATGAGGACTCAATGTTTGCAAGTGTTTAGACTCAAAATGACTCCAAGAAAAGTGTGTTGTTTGATGTAAAAATGTTTTGCATACACTTGAAGACACAAAAGACACAATGTTTTGCTGTTTGGTCTTGAATGTTTTGAATGTTTAAAATAAGTCAAGCACAATTCTTATGGCTGGCCAAGACAATAGTTGTTGATCCCACATGAGGTTTTACCCTTGAGGCTATGTTATTTAGAGTGGATACTTAGATGCTTGACCTCACTGGCTCCACCCTTGGCACTCACTTCTTGGGTCAGCCAAGCATCAGTCCCCACGAAAACTCCCCGTGGTGAACTTTGTATCTCTACTAAGAACCATATGTGTGTGGGCCGCTACCAGAGGTCCGACCTCCTGCCTCAACAACTAGAAGGATTTTGGCTTCTAAAACAAAAAGGTGCTAGTAAGGGCATCCACTCGTGTGGCCATACATGCGGCACTTTCAGCTCTATAAATAAGAAGACTCCCAGCCGGTAGGGGTTACGCCCTACAACTGATCAAATAAATTTGATCAAACGGGTTTATGGGAAGACATAGTGTCGGTATGAACTAATCAGCACACATTATCCATAGTTTTCAGCATGAATATAGTTGTTTATAGTGGTTTGAAAGAGGTGGGTTTTCCTCGCTACCACTTGGGTCATTCTCT
Source organism: Cryptomeria japonica (assembly GCF_030272615.1). Taxonomy (NCBI): domain Eukaryota; kingdom Viridiplantae; phylum Streptophyta; class Pinopsida; order Cupressales; family Cupressaceae; genus Cryptomeria; species Cryptomeria japonica. The sequence goes on along the minus strand of NC_081411.1, from coordinate 822,040,266 downwards.
TCTCACTAGTAGTCCTAATGACCACACGGGAAGACAGGCCCTCTAAAGATTAAACAAAAAGAGCCTATTGCTCAAGACACAAAAGACAATGATTCAATTTTAGTGCACCAATTGAAGTGTTTGCTAGTCTATTTACAAGGCACACAATAAAAATCCAAAAACCCTTGCCAAGGACCTGCAACAAAGTTTTATTAGTAGTTTAGATTGTTTGAAATAATCACCCCTTTCTGCAAGCACACAAGTTAGGTAAATTTTAGATCCAAAAGACTTTGTGAAATAGGGGCCTTCAACAATGCATTTTGTTGACCAATCCAAAGATCTGATTCATCATAAAAAAGACCACTTGTAAAATTTCAAGAGATTTCTAGAAATGTAAGAAAATCCAAAAAATTTGCTAGTTTGCTCCAAAAATTATTTTTTTATGAAAAATCATATAAAATGCAAAATCAATCCAAAAAATCTGAAATTTTTATTGGAGAGTCTTGACGGTCTTCCAAACCTGCATAAAAAAATTTCTGCAACAAATCCAAGCAGTTTTTGAGATATGAGTAAAAAAATGCAAAACCCTAATTTTTAAACATCTGATTTTTGAGGAATGATTTTGCATCAAATTTAAAATCACAAAGAATGGATCCTGTGTATAATTCTAAGAGATTTCAAAAAATGTAAGAAAACCTGAAAAATTCGCTAATTTGCTCTCAAAATTAAATTTTTATGAAAACTCATAAACAATTCATATAAATTGAACAATTGATCCAAAAAATTTGAAATTTTTATTGATATCTTCTGATACTTTTCCTGACCTACACAAAAACTTTTATGCCAAAATTCGAAGCCGTTTGTGACATCTGATCAAAATAATGAAAAACCCTAATTTTTAAAGATCCAATTTTTAGGGAAATATTTTGCATCAAAATTAAAACCACAAAGAAAAGATCCTATGTATAATTATGAGAGATTTCCAAAAATGTAAGAAAATTCAAAAAATTCTCTCATTTGCTCTCAAAATTAATTTTTTATGAAAAATCATAAAAAAACTCATAGAAAATGAAAATGTACTCCAAAAATTCTGAATTTTGGATTGAGAGCTCCTGATGCTTTCTTCAACTTGCAAAAACAATTTGGTGCAAAATTTCAAAGCCGTTTGTGAGATATGATCAAATTTCTCCAAGATCTTGATTTTGTGTTCAAAACACTAGCTGCACAAGGTTATTCTCCAAATTGTTTTACAAAACAACAATATAGGGTTAGAAAAATTTGCAAAAAACACAAATCTAATCAAAATACATGTCCCACCGGGCATGCCAAAATGTATATGGTAAAAATAGATAACAATAATAACGATATTGAAAGGCTAAATGAATTCAACCACAAAACCCTAGCCTAACAACAACAAAGATCCACCATAACATATGAAGATTACCTAAGACAATGCAAATCAAATGAAATCACAAAGATTATACCATCACATGTCCAATTGGGTTTGGATCTCCATTCTTCCTATCTCCATTGATCTTGCTTGATATATTTGCTCTCAGATTTTATGTGCACAAGAGCTCAACAAATAACGGAAATGTGGTTGCAAGTAGGATCGCCTATGTTCAAAAGCATAGTGTAGTCAAGTAGTCAACGAGGGGTTTGATAATGAAGGAAGCATCTCCTTATATAGAAGACACTATATGAAATGGAGGGATAAGATTGAGAGGTGTAAAAGGAGGTCGACTATGATTAGAGGGTAGGAAAAAGAAATAATAAAATAATGAAAGGGGTAGGTAGTGTATGAATTAAGAGATGAATGACATGTGTCATGGGTAGAAAAGGTTAATGAATTAATTAAATAAATAAAGATTTATTTAATTAATAGAAGAAGTGAGATCATTAAATAAATAAAATATTTATTTAATTTGGGAAAATGATAATTTAAATAAATAAATGTATTTATCTAAATGAGAAATAATGCTAGAAGAGGATAAATGAATTAATTAAATAAATAAAGATTTATTTAATTAATAGAAGAATTAGGCTAAAGTAATTAAATAAATAAAAATATTTATTTAATTAGACTGGACAATTTTGGGTGTCTACACAAATAATAATATTATTATTTAAAAGGCATTTAATTATTTTATGTGCATGAGGGGAGTTGCAAAGAAATTAATGAATTCATTTATGGGTGAATTCTCCCATGCATTGGGAGTTATGGTTTTGGGAAAATGATTTTTCCTCTACTTTTTGGGGGTTTTTGGCAAAAACTCTTCCCATGAAGGAAATTTGGGGCGAAGCACTATGATTGAAAATTTTGTCTAGAATTTGGGGAATTGCAATATAAATTATTCTAAATTTTGTTGAGGAATTGTAATAAGGGGATTGAAATCATGCTTTGAATTGGGATTGTCTAACTCTTCGGATTCGGAACCGAGGATCTTTTGTTTTATAGATTCTTTTTCTTCTAGATATTCTATTTCTGGACAACGTTTTGAGGTAGGGGCTTTTGTTCCATGCCTTGCATGCCAAATTCCTTTTTAGTTTGAAGAATATAATTTGTGTTTCAGTTTTTAGAATGATAAAATTGGGGGTTTGCATTTATATTTGTTCTGGAAAATATTGGGAATCTGGGTTAAAATTGGTTTTTCTTTTTGAAATAGAAAAGTTTTCAATTTCATTATTTGTTTACTGATCCATATTTGGTGGTTAAATATTACTACCAATAATGTTGGGGTTTTGTTTGGTTTCTTGAAAATTAAAAAAATTGCGAAATCTAAACAAAAAACTTGGGGAAATTATTGCAAGTTATCTATTTGGTTTTGTTAGATTAATTTCTTCTCTAATCTGATTATTTTTTATAATAAATTAGTGTTAGACAACTTAGATAACCGATGAACAACTGAGAGAGGGGGGGTGAATCAATTGTTAATAGATTATATAACTTTAAGCATTAAAACCTTATTACTGGAATCAAATATAACAATTAAGCACAAATATAAACCATAGAACATTTACCAACCATCCACAAAGAGAACACCAAGATTTGTACATGGAAAACCCGATAAAGGGAAAAACCATGGTGGGAATCCTACCCACAGTCAGATAATACTTCTGCAGTAAGTATGTGATTACAAAAAGAGGGGCCTGCACATGCAAGAAGGCCAACAACCTAGACTGCAATTCTCATCACAAAAGGAGCCTCACTGACTATAAAATAAATCCAGACTACAATCGAGAAAGAAGAGTGAACTGCAAGAATAACATCTCCTATGCCTGAATACAGTTCCAGTTAAGCTCAGTGCCAGAGGTCTTAAACCTCTTTCACCAATCTAATTTGATCACCTATGATCGACCAAAACCTCTGTATATGATTACAACCTTATTCGCACATAGATAATCCTATATCCCAAAAACCCACAAATATGCTCATGATCTACAAAGAGATCTTACATCATATTTATACCAACCTAGGAGCTAAACAATTAGGTTAGCCACCAAAAAGATAATATAATAAATTCATAACATAAACCCACAATCCAATGATCAACCAAGTCAGCCTAAGACAGAAACAACATAATCTAATCAATAGATCCAACTGGTAACGCATCGGGATCATCCACCAACACATTACATAAATCGGTCCATAACCTAGCAGAATAAGATAGCATTAGGTCCGGTCTAAAATGCAACACCATTGATCAATAGGAACACGAACAAGATAACCAGCAGCATCCTACAAGCCATCTAGAAGCCGCACCAACACCACTTATCAAGTGCATCAAAAGATCTTCAACAAAGCTCTGTTGGTAAAACCCTTACCGGTGACCAAAAGGCTTACTAGAACAAGTGATAGCTCCTGAGTCATCAAATCCTAAACCAACTGATCATGATACACATATGAATAGGATGAATGACATAGCCAAACCAATTCCACAAACTGAAGCATACCGAAGCATACTGGATCAATATCATAATCCAACCGCTCTACCAAAACTTACCGAAAACAATCGGTGTTGCTCTCAATGACAAAACATGAATGCAACACACAATCAATTCCTCCAATTTGCCAAAAATTAGTTCAAAGAAAGGGGTTGCATATATATTTATCCTGGTAAAATCTTGTTCAAGAATTTGGTGTTATGGAGGATTATGGTTAATTTTTGCTCTGTGAATTTATTAGAGAATACTTTGTGTGCTTTCTTTTTAGAATCAAATTATATATATATATCTATATATATATATATATATATATATCTGATCAACATGAACATGAACAAGATAACCAACAACATCCCAAAATCCATCTAGAAGCCGCACCAACACCACTTATCAAGTGCATCAAAAGATCTTCAAAAAGGCCATGCTGGTAAAACCCTTACAAGTGACCAAAAGGCTTATTAGAACAAATGATAGCTCTTGAGTCATCAAATCCTGAACCAACTGATCATGATACACATCTAAATAGCATGAATGAGAGATCCAAGGCAATTCCACAAACCGAAGCATACCAAATCAATATCATAATCCAACTGCTCTATCGGAACCTATTGGAAACCGATAAACAACCAAAACAGTTGGTGTTGCCATCAATGACAAAACATCAATGCAACACATAATCAATTCCTCCAATTTGCCAACAATTAGTTCATAGACAATTGGGGGTTGCATATATATTTATCCTGGTAAAATCTTGTTTAGGAATTCGGTGTTATGGAGGAATATGGTTAATTTTTGCTCTGTGAATTTATTAGATAATACTTTGTGTGCTTTCTTTTTAGAATCAAATAATGTGTGTGTGTGTGTGTGTGTGTGTGTGTGTGTGTGTGTGTGTATTTAATTGTATATAATTAATTTATGAGTTCATGTTTTTGTTATTTTATCAAAATATATATTTGGTTTCCATCTCTATAAATTCGTGTCTCTGCTTATTCTTTTTTATTTGGGTTGTGGGGCTCTACCCATAACCTACAACCATGGGTATACCCATGACTGTGGGGAGCTTCCCCACAGTTGTGGGGAAACCCATGACTATGGGGAGATTCCCCCCATGGCCGTGGGCATTTCCACGACTATGGGGACTTGTCCACAACAATGGGTGAAATCCCCCACACCCATGGATGAAATCCCCCATGGCTCTCCTCTGTGCCACGACTTTAATCAAAGCTTTGGCCCTATTAAAATTTATTTGTTGTACGATAAGTGTATCATGTCTATACAGAAATATTACTTAGACACATTTCAGATTGGGAAGTTAATATTTGAATATATATATATATATATAGTTCATAAAGACTAGATAATCTTCCATTTATTTAGTTGTTAATCAGAATTGTATTAATAAAATTATTAGAGGAAGCCTTGATTACCTTAATGTAGAAAAAACAAAACATTAATATGGAATTATTAGAAATGTAATGTGATTTGTTGAATTAAGTAGAGATATTGAAAAAAAATGATTAATATGCATACCCTTGGTGTTATTTTGATATTTGAATCCTTCTATTGAATGGTATTAAGAATCATGTGTTTCTATTAACTTTGGATTATCGGAGTAATAATGTTTGTCATTTTAATGCTATCATGGTCAACATGTTGTTCTTACTTAATATTTTATTTCTTGTCATTATGAGACCATATCTTTTGTCATTGGATCCTTCTATCATTGCAGGTTAGTTGAATGGGTCATTCTATGTGAATGGTTTCTAGAGGCCTGGGAGGGAGATTGGAATTCTCTATTGTCATGGTCTTGCATCACTTTCGGATATTGATTCAAGTCTTGTATGTCTTGGTATCTAGTTGGTTTTTTCTAAGCCTTCGTTGGATTATCCCTGTATGTTATCATATTCTAGTAAGTGAGCCAATCTTGCTATGGTATTTTGGTGTTTTACCTTCTTGTGATTTCTGGTTTGGTCTTTGGTGTTGCTTGATTTCCTAGGTGCAAACTTGGGGAGTGGATTTCATTGGGGGTTGGGACCCAAAGTGGTCACCAAGGTAACTCAATGGATGTTTGTAATCAAGTGAAAACATAACATAATGAATTGGGGTGGGTAGTTAGATAACATTAATAAAGATTAATTTATGTTGCCTCTCTTACACTCAAGTGCTTGTTTAGGGCTGAGATAAGTAGAGAAGGGCTTGGAATGGCTTCCACCAATCTTGTCCCTTCGAAAGGTTGGTGTGGTCCACTAGTGTTTGTATGGGGGCCAGGGGTCGGGAGAGGTCACCAGGGTAACCTAGGATGGGGGTCGAGACCTAGTGAAGACCTACTAGGGTAACTCATGACAACCTAGTGATGACACTCTTCCCATTTGCATACCTAGTGGTTTTTGTGACTGATATTTTGTGATTGCTAGGGCCTCTAGAAATTGGTTGTTGTCCTTGTGAGATTCCTTGATTTTGTCTTGTGGTTTTCTTGAGACTATAGCCTTGTGAGCTTCGTGTGTATCTTTATCATTATGATTCTACCTTTAGTCTCTTGGGTCTAACTAATACCTCCTAGCACGAGGGGTGACCTTGATGGTACCACATCATTGGGTGGAGTGCTATTCGTATCCATTGGGTTTTGGATCGACTTGCATTTTGATTGACATAGTTTGTGTGAAGACCGAAGACCTACTTTATGTTCCAGATTTTGTACCTACTTCATCATTGTAATTTTGGTGATTGTATCCTTATGGATACCTTGTAATGTAAACATAATTTTATGTATATTCTCTTGGCTATGTCAAATAATCCTTGTACCTTGTAAAGAGCAATTTATTCTTATTTATAAAATTTTCTTATTTCTTCATTTATTTTTGGTTGAGTTTATCTATGTATTTTCGTTATGGGGCTCTGAGGACTCTTGTATGGTTATAGATGTTCTTTATATCTTAATCTTGTACCATCATAATGTTCATTGTAATTGTATAGTTAATTTCCTTTATTTAAAATTAAAAAAATTATTCACATTTTTACTGTTTATTATGTTTTGTCCTCTGGGCCTCATAGCAGGGGTGTTACATATAGATTTGTCAGCACGTCTAGAGTCGTCATTGATGCCAACTTGGGTGCATAGTCCCTTGAATTTCTAATTAGTATGAAACATGCATCTAGCTCATACACATGTAGCTCTAGAGATGACTGATGACTTGATGGACATGATCATTGTAGAAGTGTTTGAGGATCGTATGCCACATGATATATAGGTACATGTTATAATGTTAGGAATCCCATAGATACTGAGAGGGGGGGTGAATCAGTATCTGACCGGTGAATGGAATTTCTTAACTTAAAACATTCATAACATAATATAATAGTATACTGGTATGCAAGAAATAATGCAATAAACAGAATCAAGAACATCCACATGAAAAGCACACCATAACACAAGATTTTAATGAGGAAACTTGGTGTGGGAAAAACCTCAGTGGGATTGTGACCCACAATATTCACTCACTGGCCAATAAGAGAATATTACTTACAATAGAGGCCTGCACATGTAGGAAGGCCAACTGCCTAGAGCTCACTGCTCAATGGGAAGTCTCACTTACTTAAAATGAGTATTATATAAATCCAATAACTTGTACTGCTTTACAATAGCATCTTCAATGCTAGATTTAGTACTGGTTCCTACTTTGTTCTTTACATATACCCCTTAACCTATATTTCGCATAATAGGCCTGCCTAATATTTTCCTTATGCTTATGTCTCCTTACAATAATGTTTACAATGATCTCTTTTATATATAAGAGTTATTTTACAATTTGCCAAGTCGGCTTACAAAGTTTTTCAACAATAAATAAAATCCTGTCGGCCTCTATGCTGGTATACTTCCTTTCTTCTGTGTCGGTGTCGGTGTCCTAAGTGCTAATGTAGAGTGTGATCTGCTGATGCTGGTATAATGCCTTTTCTGGTGCCATATGATTGCAAGGTTGCCATCAATGACAAAACCTTCAATCACATACAATGTCTCATTGGAGTGTGCATATGCCAACAATCTCCCCCTTTGGCATTGATGGCAAAATTCATGAGAAATTTCAAAAATGATCCAAAAATGTGAAGTCCAAAAATGTGTGTGCTCCCGCTGAGCATATGATTCCTGTGATATTGAATTTTCTCATCCTACTACTCCCCCTTTGGCATCAATGACAAAGGTTTTCAAGATGTCAGTAGAGTTTGTAGTTTCAACCTTGTAACTAGGTGGTTACAATTTGAAAAAGAGCTCCCAAAATTAAGTTTATACTATCCATAGACTTTTTGCTATCATTTATTGTTGTCTCTGTTCTCTTCACTATACTGGTGAGATGCTGCAAATGCTCTACCGGTGTTTTCATTCCCTTTATTAATGCCTTAGATACTTCCTTCCGTAGAGATGCTAGATAGTCCAATCTTGGACTTAGCTTTGATCTCAAATGCTTTTCCTTATTTACTATTCTTTCTTTCTCTCTTTCCAATTTAAGTAGTTCTTCCTCAAAATTTGTTATCTTCTCCTCAAAAACTGATAGTGTATTAGGTGAGTTGACAAAACTATCTGCAAGTTTATTGATCTCATCCTGTACCTTGCTCATTTTCTTATCTATATCTACAGTCAAAAAGTTTGTTTTACAAGTATCTTTGTACATTATTTTGTACTCTTTCAACAAATTACATAATTTCGGTAGAAGTGTGTCAAAATCTCTATTACACTTCTTTATTTTCTCATCAAAGAATTTATGTTTTTCAATTTCTACCTTATCCTTCAATGACTCTTCCTTTATTTTCTCAGTGTTTTCTGTGATATATTTACACAATGTATCAAGTTGTCCTAAAGAATCTTTGTTATCTATATTACACTTAGGAGCAATTACCTTCAAAATTGGTATGGTATCATCAATTGCTTTGTAAGCTTATGAGCTGTAGTCAGTTATTTTCTTGATTGAATATAATAGTACCTCAGTCACATTAGTTGATTTGTATCCTGATTATGAATCAACAATTCGAGTGCCGGTGGAAGTAACCAAGCTTGTATTGACCTCTGGTAGGTCTGTTTGTGTCTGCATTTCTTTAAGCAATGGTTTTTTTGCTTCACTAGTTATCGGTGGCACTGTTTCCTTATGTACCTATTCCTGTTGCTGTTGTTGTTGCTATTCTGGAGCCTTTTGCTCTGTTTGTTCCTCTATTTGTTGTGTTGTCTCAGTTTGTGTCTGAGTCTCTACCTTTTTCTCTTTATCTTCTGTCAGTTTCTCCTGTGTGTTATCAGTTTCCTTAGCTACCGGAGGATCACTAGCCATATTAGTCTTATCAGTTGTATCTTTGTCTACCACTATGTTGATCTTCTGAGTATCAACATCCACAGTATATAAGACTTCAGGATTAGGATTATTATCCTCTACATCCATACTCTCAGCTGTCAGTTGATCATCTGTAGTTGTTGTTTTTACCGGTGGAGTAATTAAAGGAGGTGGAGGTAAGTTGTCTCTAACCTTGATACTAGGTGGTCCACCAAATTTTCCTTTCCCCCTGTCTCTATCTTTTTGATAAAATTTTATGGGTTTGGGGTTCCTGTATTCTTCTTGTTTTTCTTTCTCAACTAGGAATATGTCCCATCCATCTTCAGTTTCTTCAGTCACCTCAGTTACTCTTCCAACCATTAAAGCAATGTGCTGGTGTGTAGTAGAAAATACTGTCCTGTTGGCTTGAGCAATTAGGTCATCAATTTCTTTGGGAGAGTTTACTGGATATACAGCTAGTAGCTTTTCAATTTTTATTTTCTTATCTAGTTTGATTACTACTTGTCTTCTTGCTTCTAGTCTTTTGAATAGTTCATCTGGAACTTCATTGACTACTTCCATTAAAAAATTCTTATACATATCCATGTGCAATATAACACTATTTTCAACTTGCTCTTTTTCATCAGTTGTTAAGGTGTCATATATTTTCTCTATGTTCTTCAATTTGCCTTCCTCTATGATTTTATTCAGCAGTATATCAATAGGGGCCAAGTCTTTGTTTGTCATCTTCTTCTTCTTGGGTGTCAGTTTCTTCTTCGGTGTGGCCTTTCTTACTGGAGATCTCACTGCTTGTTGTTTTTGCCTTGTCCTCCTAGGTGAAGGTGTGGTTGCCGGTGAGGGATCTCTTTTTCTTACAACTCTTTTGAAAGTTGCAGGCATGTCTCCTTCCGAAGAAGTACCTACCGGTGATAGGTGAGTTTCAGGTTGTGGAGCTGCTAACTCATCCTCTGTTATACTGGTTTTCTTCAATACATCTTCTTTGATGGCTTTTGCCTGTCTAGAACCTTTTCTAACAACTGCTTCAACCTTTTTCACTCTCTTCTTAGATTGTATTTGACTTTCTATGGTTTCAGCACTACCAAATACTTCTTCCTTAGGTTCATTTGGTGCTTCCATAAGTGCTTTAACATAAGTTTCAACTATGTGATCATCAGTCTCATAACCCATCTCTGTTACCTAGATTGTTCTAGGGATGACTACTTCCATCTAGATTTCATCTTTGGATTTGTCAACAATCTTTTGTGATAACCTTATTCTTTTCTTCATTTTGGCCTTTAATGCTTGAAAGAAGTCATGAATATTGTTTTCCTTGTCTTTTCCCATGTTATTGAATAGTTCTGTTAACTATTTGCCTATCAGTATATCATATCCAAGTTCTTTGTAGCCTATACCGGGAACTTGTTTTGTTATATGTAGCATCAGATATACTAATAGATTTCCAAACCTGAAAGTTCCTTTCTTGTCCTTCTTGATCTTTCCAAGGTTGTCAATTAATTCATCTTTTAACCACTCACATACATCAATTTTTCCATTATCTGTGATCATATCATAAGCACTCTTAATGCATAAACTTGAAACTGAATTGAGTCTATTTGGATGAGTAGCTTTATACCCTAATATCATGCTGATGAATCTCACATTAATGTCTGTTACATCATTAACTCTTAGGGACCTCTTGTCGAATGTTGCACCAGTTAGGTTTATAACTAGATCATTGGAAACTTTCTTGGTTTTATCTGGTCTTTTACCGGTGGTCGGTAACCCTGTGACAACTTTCACAGCTTCCTTGGTGATTTTGTGGACTACATCTAACCAGAAAAACTCACCATGTACCCTGCTTAAGACTATCCTAACCACACCCTTGGGAAATTTAGGAATGCTAAGGATCTCTATAAATCCTAGGGTCTCAATGATTTTATGTTCATCTTTTACATTGCTGGTTTTATCACATATCACAGTTTTAAACATGGTTTTAATTTCTTCATCTCCTAGTTCCTCAATGTTGCAATGGATGTACATTCTGGGGTCTTCAGCATAAACAACTCCCTTAGGAATTTGAGAAAAAGCACCTAAGGTATCATCTTTCTTTTCTATCTCGGGAACTAACTGAAATATAGGCCTAGGTCTTTTTATCACTTCAATAATAGTAGGGTTTGCTATATATTCAATTGCAGAGGTGGATGCCTTGATTAAATACCTTTTACTTCCTTTAGGATGGATGATTGCTTGAAGTGTTCTTGCTTCTTGATCGAAATGCCTTAGCTCAGAATCTTCACGCTCTTCGTAAATTTGAAATCTCGGTGAAATGAAATGGAGCCAAAACCTTAATTTTATAGTGTCTATTCATCATCTACCACATTAATTGCATGCCGGTTAAGTATTCACTTAACATTGTTTGCTGGTAATAAGTAATTTTCATTTTTTTATCTCTAACCGAGGGAATAATAATACATGTGTCATTAGATTGCCAAACCCTAAAAGAAACTTTCTTCAATTGGATGAAGAACTTCTTTCCGATGGAGCACTGCTTTGTCCTTCTAGTGAAGCATCACTTTGTCCTATCGGTGAAGCATTGGTTTGTTCTACCGGTGGAGGAGTATTCCCAATATTTAGATCAGCTTTTCTAATCCATTGTTTTGAGAATTCTTACTTAACCTCTTCAACTTTTTCTTTGCCTTTCAAGCCAGAACTTTTGTTGTCTACCGGTGTTCCTTTACTTCTACAGAATTTAGCAATATGCCCAATCTTGTTACATGCATAACAAGTTACATTATTCTTTTGAATAGCTTGTGTTCTGCATTGATTAGATAAATGTCCAAATCTTCCACAAACATAACATCTCACATTCATTCTGCAGTTTTCAGAGTTGTGACCAACTTTATTGCATTTAGAACATTGGCCGGTGGGTGTGTTGATATTCTGATAATTTCTAGATCTACATTCATTTGCTCTATGACCATACTTATTATAGTTAAAGCATTTTCCATTTAATTTATAGGCATTAGGTTGTCTTACTAGTTTGCTGTGATTTTGAGTATTTGCAGTACTGGAGCTTTCACCAATTTCAAAGCTTTAGGTTTTTGATTCTTCAGCAAGGTGCCAAGTTCCTTTGAGCTTTTCTTGAGTTTTTCTTTATGCTGATTTGTAGTTTCTAGTTCTCTTTCTAAGACTTCCTTTTGTCTCATCAGTTCATTTGAGTCATTCTGAGTATGCATCAGATCTATCTTCAACATGTCATTTTCATAGCCAAGTCTTATGTTCTCATTTGCTGCATCACTTAGTCTTCTGGTCAATTCTTCTTCATTCTTCTTCCTATCCTCAATCTCTTTGCAAAATCTCATAGTCATATCCTGCATCTCATTCTTTGTTGTCATGATCTCTTGTTTCAACTTGCTTATCATATCATTAAGTGATTCCTTTTCATCATTCTCATTTTGTAATTTTTCACAAAGTTCTCTTCTCTTATTTCTTGCAACAACAAAATTTTCTTGAAGTGCCTGAATGATATCCTGAGCTGCCCTTAAATCATCTTCTATTTTGATATTTTTCAATTTCTCTGCATCATAGTCTATAAGAGCTCCTTCAAGTTGCTTCATTAGATTTTCCATCTTTACCAATGTCAAGATCTTCCTCAAGCTGTTAGGCTTCTAAAAATAGAGGACCAAGCTCTGATACCAATTGTTAGGAATCCCATAGATACTGAGAGGAGGGGGGTGAATTAGTATCTGATCGGTGAATGGAATTTCTTAACTTAAAACATGCAGAACATAATATAACAGTGTACCGGTATGCAAGAAATAATGCAATAAACAGAATCAAGAACATCCACATGAAAAACACACCATAACACAAGATTTTAATGAGGAAACCCGGTGTGGGAAAAACCTTGGTGGGATTTGTGACCCACAATATTCACTCACTGGCCAATAAGAGAATATTACTTACAATAGGGGCCTACACATGCAGGAAGGCCAACTACCTAGAGCTCACTGCTCAATGGGAAGTCTCACTAACTTACAATGAGGATTATATAAATCCAATAACTTATACTGCTTTACAATAGCATCTTCAAAGCCAGATTCAGTACCGGTTCCTGCTCTGTTCTTTACATATACCCCTTAACCTATATTTTGCATAATAGGTCTGCCTAATATTTTCCTTATGCTTATGTCTCCTTACAATAATGTCTAAAATGATCTCTTTTATATATAAGAGTCATTTTACAATTTGCCAAGTCGGCTTACAAAGTTTTTCAACAATAAACAAAATATAATAAAATAATGTGCCAGTGTCCTGAGTGTCGATGTAGAGTGTGATCTATTGATGCCGGTATAATGCCTTTTCTGGTGCCATAGGATTGCAAGGTTGCCAACAATGATAAAAGCTTCAGTCACATACAATGTCTCATTGGAGTGTGCATATGCCAACATATAATACATAGAAACTTGAACAATTTTTTTAAAAAAAGAAGAAAATTAAATTTAAATGTTTTAACTATATCTATTGGAGATGCCCCTTGTTACTCCTAGCCCGAGGTCAAATTGTGTACATCACCAAGATTCAGTTGATGATACTACTACTAGTGGACATGTGAGTTTTAAATTTTTATATATGTATGTGTACCCATGTATATATTTAAATTTTAAACTACTACATTCTTTTAAATAATTTTATGATATAATATATTTAACATGTGTTTAATTTTATCTCCAGGCTTGACACACCCATCAAAGAAGGATTCTCATTTTGAGGATCGCTCTACTAGGAGTTGTCATGAGGCTGGGGCAACTAGCTAGACATTTTTATGTGCACATGTGTTTGGAACTAGATATATATTTGATTGATACATATATATGTTTTTATACATTTGACACATTTGATGATACATATATACATAACAAGTGTGTTTATGTATTTAGATCTCTAGGTCCGTGTTTGACATGTTTGTTTATGATTGTCTGAGCAAGTTTACTTTTGTGTGTGTTTGTGTGTGTGTGTGTGTGTGTGTGTGTGTGTGTGTGTGTGTGTGTGTTTATGTTGTAGATTTAAAAAAAATATGGATCATACATGTACATGTGAACTTATGTCGATCATGTACATGTGTTGAAATGAAATTGTGGACCTAATTGATTTGATTTGATTGACATCTTTCTCATGTGTATGTATGCTTGAATACTTACAAACTTGCATGTGTGCTTCGAATTGATTTGATATATATATTAAGTAATTGATTTAATATAAGTTAAAAATATTCTTGATGTCCAATTCAAACAAATTAATGTTTAAGTTAAAAAATATTCTTAAGGGTTCCTACAATAGTGCACCTACAGAGGTTGATTGGGCTAAATTAAAAAAGAGATGAATAAGAAAGGAAAATAAACATAATCATTAATCAATTCCCAACTAGGAACACAATAATCTTAAGGGGTCATGCTATCATGTCTTAAAGTGTCCTATGTCTTAAAAGGGGTTATGAGATCAGGGGTCTCATGTCTTAAGGGATCTTATGGGATCAATGCAATAAGGGGTCTTAAGGGGTCTTAACGGATCTCATGGGGTCAATGTCTTCAAGGGTCTTAAGGGTTCAATATATTAAGGGGTATTATGGGGTCAATGTCTTAAGGGGTTCTCTAGATCAAGATGAATTTGACTTGAAATATAACTCATTCTTGAAACAATTACAACCTTGATGAATTTGACTTAAAATATACCTTGTTCTTGAAAAAATTAATTCCAAGATGAACTTGACTTGAAATATACCTTGTTATTGAAATAGTTACTTCAAAGGTGAATTTGACTTGAAATATACCTCGTTCTTGAAACAATTACTTCCAAGATGAATTTGACTTGAAATATAGCTCATTCTTAAAACAATTACTTTCAATTTTAAATGCAAACTTAATATAAATATCACTTGATGCATTTACAAACTCAAGTAGTTATAAATATATCATATGCATTTTCTTTCAATAATAATTCATGAGTTCAAGCACTACTATAAGTTCAATTGATGAGTTCAAACACTAATATAAGTTCAATTCATGAGTTCAAACACTACTTTAAGTTTAATTCATGAGTTAAAACACTATCATAAGTTCAATTCATGAGTTCAAACACTACTATATAAGTTCAATTCTTGAGTTCAAACACTACTATACAAGTTCAATTCATGAGTTCAAACACAATTATGACGACTAAATACTCATACCATGTCAAGTGGTTTAGCTCGCTCTTCAATAACACTTAATAATTTATCATGATCTTTACTATCTGTAAAATCCTCAAATTGCACCCCTCACAATTTTCAACTGCATTTGGGTCTTTTCCTTAGTGTTTTCTCCCCTCGGTCTAATCGGAGATCTGAATATGCTCATGCACATCAAAAACATCTTGCAACTCAACAATGCACTCAAAAGCTACCTCGATAATAGGGAAAGACTAGGGTGTGGCACCTTGGTACCCCTTAATGGGGACCTATCTTGGACTCCTTCTCCTAGACCTATCTCAAATTGTAGTAGGAAAATCCCCCTATGTCAGCTCAAGTCAGAAAATCAGTCAATTAATCCTATTGGCAAGTATATAAGAGGGATTTCCCCTCTCATTTGAAGATACATGATCTAAGGAATACACACAAGAGGTCATCAAGAATTCAAGAGATCTTGCATTCAAGCATTTAAGAGAAATTGAGTATTTTCAGTTTTCCTTCAAGCTTTGGAGCAGCAATAGAATCAATATTTCAAGCATTGAGGAGGAGATCAACATTCTAGTTCATGAAACCCTAATTCCATGTGGAGGCACACAAAATTTCACAAGGAGGTATTAGCATTTCATTTTCAGTCAATTCAACATCCCCTCAAAGAAGAGGATTTCTATATTTAGTCATTTCAATTACATTATTTCAACCACTTGGTTAATTCCAAAATCAGGGTTTGACCTAAAGGCAAACCTCTATTCCCAACACATTTCCCTTTCTTTCTGTGTGCAGGAAACAGGTGCACAACTATACTTTTAGAATTAATCTTTATTTGCAAAGACAAAAAAACCTTTTTCGACGTGCAAAAAGTTCAGAGGACCGATAGGAGGGTACCCCTGTCCAAAGACACGGTCCCTACAACTTTTGCCCAATTTTGTGGAGCAACTTCGAATAATCACAAACTTCTCAAATCCTAGTGCACAATTGAATCTTGAATTTGTAGCTCGTTGTTTTCTCATACTTTGTCTTCATGTCTAGCACTAAATCTTAATTTAGATAATCAAATTACAAAAGAGGGTCAATTGCATTCCAAACACAATCAATCTACTTAGTATTCAATCCTTACATTATTTAGGATTGGATCTAGTAGATTCATCCCCCTGTCGTGAATGTAAAGTCCCCCTCAAATGAAAATTGAGCTTAGTGAATTTTCCACACTCCCCATGTGGAGAATTGGCTAAAGCTCCCCAATTTTCCACTTTACACTGTCTAGTCTCCACTTCTAACGTCCACGTGAATGTGGAACTAGATGAAGAGTCAGGCTAACAACAATTACTAGGTGGCTATACTGATTTACCTTGTTGTCAGTTTGATATTCAGTAAAATGAATATCACATTGAATAATTTTGATTTGTTTGAAATATGTTCCTTGCACTACAATTGAGCTTGCATGGGAAACAATAAATTCCAAGGTGAGAATTTATAAAATATATTTGAAACATTGAAATGACTTTGAACCTAAGATGCAACTTATTTTTTAAAAAATCAAAATATGTATTAAAATAATTTGGATAAATTAGGGAACATGTGGGAAATGATGTTCCATCAGTTGTTTTGGCTTTTGTTAACTTCTTCCTCTCTTTTGTGCAACACAATAAATAATAACTAACACCTTCTATATGTAGACACTTAAAAATAAATATTTTAATTATTTTAAGTTCTTTTTATAATTAATTTATTAATTGTGCCAATTCCTATTCCTCCTCAATATTAATTAAATATAATTAATGTTGTCACTATGGTCTGTTGATTGATTTATTTAATAAATCAATCCACCTTTATTCTTCTAAAAATCCCTAATATTAAGTTTCCTCAAAATTCCTCCTTTTAGTTAATTAAATTTCAATTAATTAATTAATCTAGGTGATTTCTTCAAATCACCTTTTTCCTAATCCATCATTAACCTAATGAATTCTTCTAGAAGCTCCCTAAACTCACTTATCATTATTCTTCTAATTTTTTATTCCCTCCACTCATTCTCTCTCCTATTCAAATCCTCCTACAAATCTTATCTACCTTAATCCCACCTAATCATTCTTCTAATCCCTCTCCTAATGAGTTGCTAATGGTTAATCATGATGATTAGCCACAAAGTCAACTCCTTGTCCCTTCCATGCAACCACCTTCCTTAAATGCTCTTTTCCTAGGTGAATGTGAGATTTTCAAAATCTCACATTCCTCTAGGCATCCCATCCTCCAAGGAATTTTTAATTCCTCCTTATTCCTCCAATCCCCATGATCATCCATTTTGAAGAATTTTTAATTCCTCATCCCCATCCCTCAAGGAATATTTTATTCCTTTCTCTTCCCTAGGCATATTGAGAAGTCTTCCCAATGAGATTTGAGGAGTGTGGAGACAAGAAATGCCTTTAAGGCATATCTCTTGTTCTCCACACTTGTCTTGTCACCTCCTCTTGGGCCATGTGTGGGCTCACAAGAAATCCTGACCCTTCATCTTGGGTCAATCCTAGCCCTCCATTTCTCCTCTTCTCCTCCTATAAATTGAGGACTCCATCCCCTTATTTCTCATCTCCAGGTTAAGTAAATCTATGTTGCTATTTTGTGCTCAAGAAATCATCCTCATACCCTTATTATGTCAAATTTTGCACTCACCAATACTTAGCCACTTCATACTTCCTTGCTCATCAATCCATCCTTCCTCATCCATCCATCCTCTATCCATTGTGCATAATATTGGAGAGCCAACCACATTATCCATATTGGACCAATCAGATCAAGCTAGGAAGGGGCACGTTCTTGGCTTCAACAAGAGTCCAAATCGGAGGAACAAGAGAACTCTCGTGGCAAGGTATAAAGATCATTTTTCATATTTTGTTATTTGAATGTTTTGTGTCTTTTGTACTTTAATTTGAATTATCAACCTAACCTTGTATCAATACTTTTCCCTTGGTTCATTTTGGCACACCTGGTGGGACCCACATCCCTAAAGTTTAATGTTTTTTGAGCTTTTTGTGAGTTTTTTATCGCAGGTACTAGAACAGTGCGAGAGTCTGCAAATTGATGCAACTGACACGGGTTCAGCGTGAGCAACAAGTTTTTTAGCATTTGCGCACGCGCATTAGCATGAGCGTTGTGTTGTGTATTCAAATTTGTTTTATCTTTCCCTGCAAGTCTGCACATTAGTGTGAGCGCTTCGAGAATAGTGTGTCCACTCTCAAGATTTTTCTGCCTAATCTAACAATATTCCCTATTTCTCATTTTTCTTTTTATCTTACTATAAATATCTAAAAACATTAAAAAATCAAAAAAAATCCAGAAAAGATTTTTTTTTAGTTAATTTTGCTTACTTAGCGTTTTCTTTTTGGTAGTCTCGATTTAGCACGAACGACCTGTGAATAGCATGAGCGATCTACTAGGTCCCTGCCTAATTTCAAAATTTTGAATTTTAAAACATTTCGGTATGTATTGACCTAATTCAATGCATTCGCTCATGCTTCAGCGTGGACACACCTATATCAAGGCGGTTGTTTCTCAAAATCTCGCCCAGCTTTAGAAATTTAAAAAAAATTGAATTTTTTGTCTAATCACTAACTTGTTTTGGATTTTTTTTGTGTTTTAGTGCATGCACAGGTGCTTTGGCACAACTGAATAGGAATAATGTGATCGTTAGGTATAAATCAACAATTTCCTTTGTTTTATTTTTCTGCATTTCTATTTTTGATTTCAGCCCACTTTAGCGCATACGCAGACATTTCAGTACCTGTGTAGGCACTTCGGCATAGTTGAATGCAGATCAGAGCACATGCTATTTCTCCAGGCCTGTTTCTACTAATTACATTTTTTTTAATTTTGCATCTTTATTCGATTGTCCAAGACCTAAAAATAGAAAACTACTAATTTGATTTTCTATAGGTTGCCTTGGAGATTTGACTAAACTTTGTGTTTTCTTTTTTTAGGCACTTAGACTTAATTAGGGGGTAAATGAATCATTATTTTTTGTGTTTGTGAAAAGCGTAAAGTTAAGAGAGTATATCCAGACCCTCCAAGATTTTCATGTTTATTGCATATTTACCCTTAGTGGGCCTACCCTCCTAAGTTCCTCTTTGAGTCGGTGAGAGGGGCACGACTCAAGTGAGTACACCCAGACCTGGGGTTCCCAGCTCACTATAATAAATAGGCCATTGAGATTGAAAGAATCAATGGTTGGGGCTATATGTGAGAGTCTATATGAGAATTCACTTTCACATTGGGTGCTTAGTAGGATCCTAGAGATCTCAATCATGCTTGCGTGAATACTAAGTTCTCAGTACTTTATTGGGCTATAGGCCTCAATTGCACGTGTGCAACAATGAAGGGTAGCTCCTAATGGGAAGCAATACTAAACACCTTGTGCATAGTGGCTAAAAACCTTCTAGTCATTGGTGCAGGAGGTCGAACCTCCAAAGCTGCCCATATTTTTGCGGTCCTTAGTAGAGACACAAAGTTCACCATGAGGAGTTTTCATGGGAATTGATGCTTGGCTGCCCTGGAGAAGTGAGTGTCATGGAGGGGAGCCAGTGGGGTCAAGCATCTAAGTGTCTGCTCTGGGTAAGCATAGCTGGGAAACCAATTGGAAGCCAATGACTATTGTCCTTGCTAGCCCTAAGAATGTTGTATATGAGCATGAGTGTCTTTGAGTTAAAATTCATTTGATTATTATATTTGCTTTGCTTGATACTTACTTGCCAAGAGTAGACTAAACACATCATTATCCTCAAACACTTTGCAAAAACACTTGTCTAAAAACAAACAGTCATCCAAGTCAAAGTCCTAGTCACAATTCCAATCATAGTCATACCCAAGTCACATCCTAGTCATCTTCCACACAAAGTCCCAATTATGTCAAAATTTTGTTCATCTCATGTTTCATAAACCCAAGTTTTATAAGCATCCCAAGAAGTCAATCCACCGACCTATCAAGAGGAAGAAGATCACACAAGCACAACTCATTAGACGTTGGAAGTTTTGGTACACAAACCGCAAACTCTTGCTTAAACATAGGACCTTCTTGTGTCATTACCATGATTACGTCCATGGTCATAGCAATGAGTTTGATTCTAGTGATGAATTAAGAGTCCATGCCCTCCATCAAGGTTTAGGTTTGTCTTTTAACACCAACTATCATCAGATTCAGGGTGGTCATATCCCTTCGTACAACTGGCCATCTGAACCAATCATCTATTGAGTCATGCTCATGCCAAGGATAGCCTAGTCATCAAATTTCTTCTAATCATCACTATCATCCCTCTTCAATCAATCATCCTCAGTGTTTTCCTAAAGACTTAACACATCAATTGATCACAAAATCAATCACCTTCAATTATCAAATCAATTCTCAAATCCAAATCAAATCATCCTTTAATCCAATTTAACCTCACGTTAAGGTTTTATGCCTTGTGAAGTTTCATTTAGACCTAATCCTTAATCAATCAATCACTTGGTTTTGTGCTTGAAGAAGAATCCTCTCCAAGTACCTTTGTCTTATCCTTTGAGTCTATCAAAACTCTTATCTCACGTCTTTATTTTTCTTATGGTCATTAGTCAACCCTTAGTGGAAGAAAGGCTTTTGATCATCATTCCAAGGTCACAATTTTACCCAACTTGGTCATTACCTCTCTTGTGGTTTCATCAACATTTCCCACCTAAAATCCTCATCCAAGGACTAAGATGCAATCCTAATCAAATCCGTGTCCTAATCCAAGGACCCTATTAATCAACAAAATCCAATTTCATCAAATTCAAATCCTAAAATCCAATATCCTTGCTAAGTCCTTTCATCAGAATTTCTTGCTTCTCCAATCAATCTTTTCTAAGGTTATTCTTGTATGGTCACAACTCGATCTCAAAAGAAAAAGATGGCCAAACAACAATATGGTATGCTAGACATTAGTGTCCTATATGAAGACCCTACACAAGATCATACACAAAGTGTGCAACCTAGCATTCAAAATCAACCACAACATCCTAATATGGTTGAACAAGATGAACTCTCTCCAGAAGTGCAAACTTTCTTAGAAGATTCTTATAATCAAGAAATGTTAGAGAAATTTATCTGACACAATCCTAGTGCTCTTCTAAAGACTCTCCTTGAAAACGGAGCTCAACTCCCACCCAATTTTTATAAATCCACTATTGGTCAACAACCACTAGGAGGCCTTGCTCCTGCTCATACTATCGCACCCATTATTAAAACTCAATCAATTGCGCCCCCTCCAATGATTCAATCCCAATCAATAACACTCGCGACATCTATCCTTGCGGTCTCCATTTCCCCTTCTTCCTTCTTAGCATCTATGCCCCTATCAAATCCAATCTTCTCTATTCTCCAACATGCCTCTCTACCATCTTCTTCTACCCAACCATACATTTCTATTCCACAAACCTCCATTCCTATCAACAATGTTGCTAACTTCATTCGAGCCTCACTTCCTCCTATCACAACAATTTGCGGGTCGCAACCCCCTGCCACTCAAATCCCTATGACATCGGTCATCACATCTCACATCGATACATTAGTGGTGGTGGACCTTCCATGCCTCATCCAATTCTAGGGGAAAACACAATTCATCATGTCCAAAATCCATAACAAGACCTCATTAAAGAAATTCAGGACATGAAAAACATCATCAAAGACATGAAGGAAGGGAATAACAAAAGGAAACTTTACTTGTTTGAGAAATTTTGTCCTTGTCCTTATGACCCATCTATATCAGTTGCACCATACCCACCAAGGTTTGAGATCCCTAAGTTCATGAAGTATGAGGGCAAAGGGGATCCCTGAGACCATGTTCATGAATTTCACATCCTATGTCAAGAAGTCTCCTATAGCGACCTATACCTTCGAAGGCTCTTCCTTAAGAGTCTCATGGGAGATGCTCTTGAATGGTTCTCATCCTTACCTCGAGGTTCCATAACCTCCTTCACGGACTTAGCAGAGAAGTTTGTGGCTCACTATGCCTACACCATGGCTAATGATGTTTCCATGATGGACCTTTGTAACATGAAGCAAATGCCTGGAGAGACTTTTTCTAACTTCTTGCAAAGATGACAACATCTCATCAAGAAATTCCAATGGGACATTGCCAGAACAACACCAAATTGAATTATTTCAAAAGAATCTAGTGCCTAAACTATCAAGGCCTCTGACATCTCAATGTATTAAATCTTTCCAAAAATTGACTCATAAGGGCCTAGCCCTTGAACGTGTCTTATTAGAGGAAGGAACCTTGAAACATTACCAAAAATTGAGTCAAAATTCTTCCTCTTCTCATAATGATAAACCAAAATTCTGGTCCAAAAACAAGAACGTAGTCAATGATAGTGTGACTGATGCAAAACGAGTCTAGACCATGGCCACTCCTCCAAATCCCACCACCACCAGTCGCCAATTCAACAATCAAAATAATTAAAATCAATCTCAAAAGCCTCATAATAATGTCTCAATCTAGGGGTGACCACCCCGATCCAATAATAGGACTCTAAGAGATTTCACTCCTCTTGTTGAGCCCATTGAAGTGGTGTTTCAAAAGCTTGTCCAAGTGGGTGCAGTAGTCTTCCCGATTACTCACTCGTTTGATCCCAATCAACCCAAACCTAGGTGGTATAATGAGAATGAATATTGTGAGTATCATTGTATCAAGGGGCATGATAAACAAAATGCATAAGATTAAAATCTACATACAAGATCTCATTGATAGGGGTGAGATTGAGGTAGCAAATTCAAAACCTCGTACTAGTAATGACAAACTCAAAATGTACCAGGAACCCTTCCCAAAACATGATAAAGGAAAAGGCTCATCATCTAACACTATGAATTATGACTACACGAATCACATAACAAGCTTTGACTCTTTAGTAGGTCGCATTGAGCCTACAAACAACCATATCAATGTCATAACTATCCAAGGAGCTAACCCTCCCCCTTCCCAAAGAAGACCTAACCCTGCTAGGATAGTCATTCAAGGTGCTACACCTTCCACTTCACACTCAAAATGACTACAATGTAACCACTCGCTAAGGCTGAGTCACTGTTCAAGGAGCCCCTCCTCCACCAAACCCTCCCCCCATATTTTCCACCCACCGATATGACCTGCTTGACCAACTCGAGAAGACCCCCGCATAGATCTCCATCCTAGAACTTCTCAAAACTTCCCCTGTCCATAAAGATGATAGTTCTAATACTTAAAGATAAGAACAAATGCCAAGCTAATAAGATGAGAGGGGTGGGGAGTGAATCATACGAACTTAATCTTCCATAAAAACATCAGATTCAACCTCAGTAACATATACTTCAGTAATATAACCAAAACTGCTAAACATGCAAACTCAAAAGCATATAAACATCATAACACTCATAACACCAGATTTAACGTGGAAACCCAAATAAGGAAAAACCACTGTGGGATTTTGGACCCACTAAGAAATATACTCTTCTAGAGTATGCTCGGTTAAAAGGAAATCCTATTAAAGATTACAAACACATTGTTAGATGTGACCCGGTTAAGGGATTTCCCTCAGATCTATTAGGATCTTCACCTTGTTAGAAGTGACCTTGTTAAAGGATTTCAAACACTCAATCAGAATGTCACCTTGCTAGAGGGTTTTACAAATAAGACTGTTAAGTCCACTCGGTTAAGAGATTTTCTATCACTTTCACAAAATAATAGTAATAAAAATCTATCTGCAACTTCACATCTAAAATGCTAAAGTAGATTATTATTTTCTCAATACAATATAGACATAGAATTAATCTTGTCCATCTGTTGGGCTCTATATTGTTTATCCAAAATAGGTCTTCAAGCTTCTATGCTCAGTAATCACTATGTAGCATCCATGTGCATACACTTGCCCGCATACATTGTTTATCAATAGTTCCCTATTTATAAACAATTCGCCAACTGCTTAATCTCCTTGATCACATTTCCCATGATCAATCATAGCCATTAGATCTTCAAACTTTGACCAGGTTCAATGTATCCTTCGATTTGAAAATGTTTTACCCTGCCTTGGAACTTGCATACATTTCTTGGAACTTGTGCTAGGGTATTGCGGTTCAATCTAAGCTGTAGATCTTCCTGTCGGTTTTCCTTTGCCATATATTCTTTAAGAAACTTCATTCATGACATACCAATCATTTAATCATGTCCAGCTCATCAGCTTCCTTCATTAAATAACACTTGTAATCATTTAATGCATTCTGTTACAGCTCAGTTACAACTCAGTGAATACTAAACTTTACTCGATAGACATTCTGCCTTCATTAACCGATAGCGATAACCTTAGGGTTTACCAACAAGGTTCTTTACTCGGTAACATAGTATAGTATTAACCTTACACTCAATAGCATATGTATGATATCAAAACAATCTAAACATCATGATCTCATTATTGTCTAACTAGGTAATAGTTGTCCATTGAATAATTTATTTCTCCCCTTATCCATCATATTCTTTCTATGTCTTTTACCGATATCTTTATACTCATGAAATCATACTTCTCAAGATATGGCAACATCATACTGAATTATAAAATCAATTTCTTGACATCAATGACAAAATAATAATATTAAGACAGTAAACATCCTTAGTCAGTTATATCCATAATCATCAACAACCTTCTCAATATCCTGATTGAAATGCCAACAATCTCCCATTGTTTGTTATAATGCCAAATGCCAACAATATCCCCCTTTGGCATTGATGGCAAAACCAATTGATTTGACCTAATTGATTAGGATTGCTATGCTGAAATGCTCTCCTTCTATCATTAGAATTCTCCCCCATACATTAGTCTTCTCCTCTTTTCTCAATCTTTCTTTTATGCTTTTCTCCAGTGTTCTCCAGTATTTTCCAATCTTCTTCTCTAGTCTTCTCCCCCGTTGACAACAATTCCAAAAAGTAAAGAACTAAGACATAATTTCTTCCTATATGAAGTTATTTCTTGATGTTATGTGTCCACTTTAGTCTCAGTCAGAGCATTTTGTTTTCAATTCCTGTTCCCTGTATTATTTCTTGTATTGTTTCCTGCACACCTTTAGAAAACATCCTAAAGTGTGTAAAACAACATCAACTCTTAAAAGATATTCGATAGAGTCATCGAATTGATGCTTTCACCGAACTTGGTGAGTGAGTAGAAGATAGGGGTAGGACCCCTAACTTACTTCTGAGATACTCAAAAGTGTCCCTTGGCAGTGGCTTGGTGAAGATGTCTGCTATTTGTTCCTTTGTGCTAACATACTCCAACACCACTTTCTTCTCTTGAGCTTCTTCTCTAAGATAATGATATTTGATAGAGATGTGCTTTGTCTTAGAGTGCATAATAGGATTCTTTGAAATGTTAATGGCACTAGTATTGTCATAGAATATAGTTACTAGCTCGGTAACTTTCTCATGTATACCTTCCAATAGTTGTTTGATCCATGCTATGTTGGTACAATTCAATGCTGCAGCAACGTATTTAGCTTCTACTATTGACTATGAAACACATCCTTGTTTCTTGCTAAGCCAACTCACTAGTCTTTTTCCTAAAAAGAAAGCTCCTCCACTTGTGCTTTTTTTGTCATCAATGTTGCCTGCCCAATCAGCATCAGTATAAACTTTTAAATCAAAATCATTTATTTTTTGATATACTAAGCCATAATCTTCAGTGCCTTTCAAGTATCTAAAAATTCTCTTGATTGTTGTCATGTGTGTTTCCTTAGGATCTACAGAGAATCTTGCAACTATACCTACTCCATGTGCTATGTCTGGCCTGCTGTGAACAACATATTGTAACTTTCCAATCATGGATCGGTAAAGTGTCTCATCAATAGATGCAGATTCATCATTTTTTGATAGTTTACAGTTCGTAGTCATAGGAGTATTTACTAGTTTTAAATCCTCCATTCCAAATTTATTCAAGATTTCCTTTATGTACTTGGATTGAGTAATGAAAATTTCATCTTTCATTTGCAGTATCTGTAAACCTATAAAATACTTTATCTCACCAATTAATGACATCTCAAATTCTTTGCTCATTTTATTTCCAAAGTCCTTACATAGAGAGTCATTTCCACAAAATATAATATCATCAACAAATATGGCTGAGATCAGTATTCCATTTTTATCATTCTTCATGTAAATATTGTTGTTCTCACTTGTCCTTATAAAACCAATCTTAATCAAATAAGAGTGCAATCTTTCATACCATGCTCTAGGTGCTTGTTTCAGACCATATAAAGCTTTGTTCCATTTACATACCTGATCTTTGTTATTGTCTTTAGCAAATCCTTCAGGTTGTTCAATAAAAACTTCTTCTTCTAATACTCCATTTAGAAATGCAGATTTGACATCCATTTGATATACCTTGAAATTATTGTAAGCAACATATGCCAACAATGTTCTTACTCCTTCAAGTCTAGCCACAAGTGCAAAAGTCTCACCATAATCAATTCCTTCTTCTTGGGCATAACCTTTGCAAACTGGTCTTGCTTTATTTCGAATGACCTCTCCTTTTTCATTCAGCTTGTTTCTAAAAATCCATTTTGTACCGATTACATTTTTGTCCTTTGGTCTTGGGACTAGTGTCCATGTGTCATTCTTCTTGATTTGATCAATCTCTTTTGTCAGAGAATTTATCCAATCTTCACTGTTAAATGCCTCTTTCACTATTCTCGATTTAAATTCAGATATCAGACATGTGTTTTGTCTCAGTTTGTTCCTTGTCATTACTAGATCATCCTTATCTCCTATAATCTGACTTGGTGCATGATGTCTTCTAACATACTTGGCTAATACAGGCTCGGTAGGCTCTGTATGATCTTCTTCATCACTCGGTAACTGGATATTCTCTTCATTTCCTTCTACAATTTTCTCGGTAGGACTTGTTGGTTGAACATAGACAAATTCATCATAATCTTCTGGTTCCTTGGAATTTCCTTCATCATTTCTTTCTGCAAATTCATCAATTTTCACATTTGCACTTTCCACTATTTTGTTAGACGATTTGATCAGACATTTAAATGCTTTACTTCTAGAAGAATAACCAAGAAATGTTCCTTCTTCACTTTTCTAATCAAACTTGCCATTTCTATCATCCTTGTGTACATAGCATCTACTTCCAAAGATTTTAAAATAACTTACATTAGGTTTCTTGTCATACCAGATTTGATATGGTGTCTTCAAAGTACCTTTCTTCAGTTGTACTCGATTCAGGGTGTAAACTGTTGTGCTTCTCTCCAAAATGTTTGTGGCACTTTCTTTTCAATCATTGGGGTTCTAGCACAATCCACAATAGATCTATTTCTTCTCTCAGCAATTCCATTTTGTTGTGGAGTTCTCGGTACAGAGACTTGTCTTTTAATACCATGATCATTGCAAAATAAGTTGAACTCATCAGATGTGAATTCTCCTCTTCTATCTGATCTAAGACATTTCAGTTGTCTTGTTGTTTTATTTTCAACTCTTGCCTTGTACCATTTAAACATTTGAAAAGCTTCTAATTTTTCTTTTAAAAACATTACTGACATCATCCTTGAGCAATCATCCACAAATAATATGAAATATTTGTCACCATAATAACTTTGAACTTTCATAGGACCACAAAGATCAGTATGCACAAGATCTAAAATTACCTTAGACGTGTAAGAATTACTTGTAAAGATTGATCTTGTCATTTTACCCATCTGGAATCCTCGGCACATATCATTCTCAGGTTTTTCAAGACTTGGTAGACCTCTTACTCGATGTTTCTTGCTTATTTTGATCATATTATCAAAATTTACATGACAAAACCTTTTATGCCATAACCAGGTATCATCTATCTTTGCATACAAACATTTATTCTGAGTTGAGTCAAGGTGAAATGTGTTACCTTTTTTTTGTGTCCTGGTAGCAGCTAACTTTCCATGCTTGTCATGAACTTTGACAATTCCTTTCTGAAATTCTATTATGTATCATGTATTGTTTAGCTTTGCTACACTCAACAAATTGTATTTCAAACCTTCAACCCAATAAACATCATTGCATCTTGCATTGTCAAGAAGTGTTATGGATCCTTTACCTCTTACTGTACATGGTGCATCATTACCAAATCTTACATAGCCTCCATCATAGTCTTGTAACATAACAAACTTGTGTTTATCCCCTGTCATGTGATGTGAGCATCCACTATCTATGATCCAAGAATCATTAGGTTTTATGTGAGATATTAAGGCTTTTTCTTCATACCTTTCTTCATCTGATATATCTTTGATAGCCACATAAACTACTTCCTTTGAACCAGTTTCATCTGATTTATCATCACTGGATTCCTCATCGGCTATTAAGCATGACTTTCTATCTCTTCTTCTAAAGTCTTCATGTCTTCTGTAATGATTATATTTATGTCTATTATCTCGGTAATCTCACTTTTCAGTAGAATATTTGTCAAGATAGTTAGAAGCCATATGTCCTATCTTATCACAATTGAAACATTTCAAAGGTAGTTTTCCTTTATACTTACCTTTGCCTCTTGTTAACCTTCTAGCTAATAGTGCTTCAAACTCTTCTTGCTTCCTGATTTCTTCAAACAGTTTGTGTACTTCCTCCATGTTCTTGTGAAATATTTCACTTGCTCCACTATGATCTCCTTCAGAGTACTTATACTTTCTTTCATTGTAATCATTAGATTCATCAAGATGAAAAGAACTGAATGTAGATTCAACTTTATTTACCGATGACCCACTATTATCAAAGTTACTTAACTCAAATGCATGTAGATTACCAATGGTAGCATCTAAAGAAACTGTCATATTATGTACAGACCTCAATTCGTTGATTGTAGAGACTCAGATTGCATAAGCCGGTAGAAGGGTTCTTAACAACTTACTTGTTATATCCTTTTCTTCAATAGTTCCACCTCCTCCTTTGATTTTATTGACAATCTCCTTTAGTCTTGTACTGTATTGGGTTATGTTCTCACCTTCATTCATCCTCATAGATTCAAGTTGTCCTCTTAGACTATCCACTTTTTCTCTTTGAACATGTTCATCTCCACCATACATAGATATGAGCCTGTCCCACATAGCCTTTGCATCATTGCAGCCTTCTAGATCATTAAACTCAGAATCGGTCAATGCAGATGTTATTTCAATCATTGCTTGGATATGTTCTTGCTTTGCTTTTATCTCTTCCATTTTCAATGGATAGGTGCTCGGTATGATGAAATCATTCTCCAGATAATATACAGCATATTCTCCAATTCTTGATAAGTGCAGCTCCATCCTTTTCTGCCATGTAGAGAAACTTGACTTGTTCAGCTTTTGTGCATCCCTCTTATACATTTTTGGATCTTTGCCTCAAGTACCTTTAAACTTTTTCTTCTAGAGTCCAAAGTTCTTATACCAATTGATAGTTCTGATACTTAAAGATAAGTACAGATGCCAAGCTAATAAGATGAGAGGGGGGGGTGAATCATATGAACTTAATCTTCCATAAAAACATCAGATTCAATCTCGGTAACATATACTTCAGTAATATAACCAAAATTGCTAAACATGCAAACTCAAAAGCATATAAACATCATAACACTCAAAACACCAGATTTAACGTGGAAACCCAAATAGGGAAAAACCACTATGGGATTTCGAACCCACTAAGAAATATACTCTTCTAGAGTATGCTCGGTTAAAAGAAAATCATGTTAAAGATTACAAACACATTGCTAGATGTGACCCAGTTAAGGGATTTCCCTCAGATTTTTTAGGATCTTCACCTTGTTAGAAGTGACCTTGTTAAAGGATTTCAAACACTCAATCAGAATGTCACCTTTCTAGAGGGTTTTACAAATAAGACTGTTAAGTCCACTCGGTTAAGAGATTTTTTGTCACTTTCACAAAATAACAGTAATAAAAATCTATTTGCAACTTCACATCTAAAATGCTAAAGAAAATTCTTATTTGCTCAATACAACATAGACATAGAATAAATCTTGTCTATCTGTTGGGCTCTATACTCTATTTATTAAAAACAGGTCTTCAAGCTTCTATGCTCGATAATCACTATGTAGTGTCCCTGTGTATACACTTGCTTGCATACATTGTTTATCAATAGTTCCCTATTTATAAACAATTCACCAACCGCTTAATCTCCTTGATCACATTTCCCATGATCAATCATAGCCATCAAATCTTCAAACTTTAACCAGGTTCAATGTATCATTCGATCTGAAAATGTTTTACCTTGCCTTGGAACTTTCATACATTTCTTGGAAGTTGTGCTAGGGTATTGCAGTTCAATCTAAGCTATAGATCTTCCTACTGATTTTCCTTTGCCATAGATTCTTTAACAAACTTCATTCATGATATACCAATTATTTAATCATGTCCAGCTCATCAGCTTCCTTCATTAAATAACGCTTGTAATTATTTAATGCATTCTGTTATAGCTCAGTTACAACTCGGTGAATACTAAACTTTACTCGGTAGATATTCTGCCTTCATTAACCGATAGTGATAACCTTAGGGTTTATCGACTAGGTTCTTTACTCGGTAACATAGTCTAGTATTAACCTTACAATCAATAGCATATGTATGATATCAAAACAATCTAAACATCATCATCTCATCATTGTATAACTCGGTAATCGTTGCCCATTGAATAACTTATTTCTCCCCTTATCTATCATATCCTTTCTGTGTCTTTTACCGACATCTTTATACTCATCAAATCATACTTCTCAAGATATGGCAACATCATACTAAATTAGAAAATCAATTTCTTGACATCAATGACAAAATAATAATATTAAGACAGTAAACATCCTTAGTTATATCCATAATCATCAACAACCTTCTCAATATCCTTATTGAAATGCCAACAATCTCCCATTGTCTGTTATAAAGCCAAATGCCAACAGAAGAAATTTTGGAACAAGCCCTCCTTGAGTCTCGCATTCTCGATATTATCAATGTTGCCCAATTTCAAGCTCTCATTGGAAACCTTTCCGCCTAGCAACACCTTGTGTTCACTTCCAATGATGCTCCTGTAGATGAAGACCATAATAAACCTTTGCACATTGAAGCCCTTATCCAAAAACACAAGGCACAAAGTATCCTGATAGACGGTGGATCCGGACTCAATTTGTGTACATACAAGTTAAACAATTGGGACTATCTGAGGACTTGGTAGATACATCAGGAAGAATCACAATAAAAACATATGATGATGCAAAAAGAGTTTATAAAGGCATGATCACCGTACCTCTTCAAGTGGGCCCTATCACAATTGAAACCCCTTGCCAAGTCCTAGATCTTGATCTCCCCTACAATGTCCTTCTCAGTTGCCCATGGATTCACTCCTTGCAAGCCGTACCCTCCACTTATCATCAATGCATCAAATTCCCCTTCAATAGAATGGAGATCACTATCAAAGGTGATCCACAACCTTTTTAATATTGCAAGCTCCTATAGGGGAAGCATCCATATCATTGCCCACTAAATAAACCCTCACCAACTCCCCCAACTGACACATCAAACGTTGCCTCCATCGCATTCCAAGCAGACCCACAAATCAAGATCCTAGATAATGGCTGCGGAGAATACAAATTGGAGGATGTCCTATTAATAGGCAACCTTCCCTTATCTCCCAAGTCATTTGGAAAACCAAAAGAACTCAAAAAAGATCAAAAACCCATTGTACAATGCAAAGATACCTCCTTTCAGCAATGGGGCCCACTTGATGAGGAGAGCCTCGACATAGATGTCTCTTCATGGTTATATCGGAAAGAAGATGAAGACCCAAAAAAAATAACTAAAAAAATGTATCCAAAAGCATCAGCTATAATAAAAAAAATAGGTTATAAAGACATGGCTTGGGACTAGAGGAGAAAGAAAGAAAAGCACCTATAAATCCTATCTCCTACAAGTACAACAGAGGCTTGGGGTACACTCCAGTGCCTAAGATCACTATCACTGGTGCCCCTTCAAGTCCTTTGGATATCGAAGACTCTAATGAAGAAGAGTTCCATAAAATAACTTTTGAATACGAAGATGGCATCTTCTTTGACACTCCCATACATCTTCTTTGACACTCACATAAACACCATCACTCCCATAACTCCTCCCATTTCACACGAGCTATATCTTGTCTATCCCAAACTCATAGACTGGGGCCAACAAGACAAACCCACTTTAGATATCTGTGTCGATGATAACGTTCTCATTACTTTCCTAACTATGCAAAATTTGGAAGACAGCAACAGAGTACACTTCAGCTACATGAAAAGGGATGCTTTGGTAGTTGGGTCAATGCCCTTAGCCACAAAAAAGATAAAAAAAAAAAAAGAAAAAACATGATTCCCTAGGTGAAAACCTCTCTGAGTCACCTTTGGATGAGTAAAAAGTAAAAACAAAGGGCGTATCCAAAAGTTAAAACCTAGAAAAGGCACTTGGGGATGAGGGACTTGACCTCCCTACCATTGGTTATCTTTCATGGGATAGGTCAAATTTATTAATAGAGGAAACAAACAGTATCAATATGGGCACCGAAGACATTCCAAAAAATGTTCTCATTGTCAAGTCCCTCACGGATCAAGAGAAGCAAGACTTCATCAATTTCCTCATAGAGAGAAAAATCAACTTCGCATGGTCCTATGCTAACATGCCAGGTTTGGATCCTAACTTGGTGGTTCATAATCTTGTTGTCCACCTGGATTTGAAACCCATAAAACAGAAGTTGCACAAAATGCATCCACATATTGCACTCCTGGTCAAAGCAGAACTACAAAAGATGCTAGATGCTGAATTCATCAAACCAATAGACTAAGCTGAATGGGTATCCAACATTGTAACTATCGGCAAACTTGTTGGTGGTATCCGCATCTGTACTGATTTTCAAGATCTAAACAAGGCTTTCCCTAAAGATGATTTCTCTCTCCCCAACATAGACATGATTGTGGACCTTACAATGGGAGATGAGATACTATCACTTATGGATGGATTTTCTGAATATAATCAAATTAGGATCATGAAAGAAGATCAAAACAAAACTGCATTCACAACAACATGGGGGACTTTCTGTTACCAGATCATGCCTTTTGGCCTCAAAAATGTTGGAGCCACATATCAACATGCAATGAAAACAATTTTTCATGATCTCTTACACAAAATTATGGAGGACTATGTGGATGATCTTCTAAGCAAATCAAAGACAAGACAAGAGCATATCCCTATCTTAAGGGAAATCTTTGAAAGATTGGAAAAATACAAACTGTGCCTCAATCCTAAGAAGTGTGTTTTTGGAGTCACATCGAAAAAGCTACTAGGTTTCATTGTTTCTTGCAGAGGCATCGAGGTCGATCCTACAAAGGTGAAAGCCATCATGGAAATGCCTCACCTGAAAACCCTCAAACAACTGTGTAGCCTCTAGGGGAAACTCCAATCTATTAGGTGTTTTATTTCATAGCTTGTAGATAAATGCCATCCATTTGCACACCTATTGTGCAAAGACACAAAATTCAAATGGGACTGCTTTTGTCAAAAGGCCTTTGAAAAACTCAAAGAATATCTGGCATCACCTCCATTTCTTATGCCTCCTACTTCTAGAAAGCCTCTTATTTTGTACCTATGTGCTACTAGAGTGGCATTGGGGGCATTACTGGCACAAATAAATGATCAAGGGAAGGAACATGTCATATACTACATCAGTCGAACACTAGTGGGGTATGAACTCAATTATACCCCCATTGAAAGAGCTTGTTTGGAATTGGTATTTAGTACACAGTAAATCTAACACTACATGCTAAACAACAAAACAAACCTGATTTCTAAGATTGACCCTCTTAAATATCTCTTGTCAAAAGTTGCCCTCACTGGCAAAACCACTAAATGGGTCATGTTGTTAAGCGAGTTTGACATTGAATATGTAGACAAAAAGGAAATCAAATGATAGGTTATCTCAGACCAACTGGCAGACGTTCCACTTCTAGGTGACCATCCAATCCTTACAGAACTGCCAGATGAATTCATAATGACTCTCACCACATCCTCCACGTGGCAGTTGTACTTTGATGGCTCTTGCACCCAAAATGGATCGAGGGTAGGAATATTAGTGATCACACCTTAGGGAGATTGCATCCCAAAGTCATACAAGATAGATTTTGCATGTACCAACAACATCACAAAATATGAGGCACTCATTACCGGGCTACGCTTGGCTATCCAATGGAAGATAAGGGAATTACAAGTCTATGATGATTCCCAACTTGTCATAAAACAAGTCAATGACGAATACCAAACAAAATATGACAAACTTCTTCCTTATTATAGCATGGTTGAAGATCTTAAGCAACATTTCACAACAATCAAGTTTGATCAAGTCCCATGAACAAACAATAGAGCTGCAGATGCAATGGCCACCATTGGCTCCCTCCTTCAGATGCCAACACATAGTTAGAAGTGTGAGTTTTTGGTCTAGCAATTATTCATACCGACATACGATCTACCAGAATCAGAAATGTTGTGTGTACTCATTGGTCCCAAATCCCCTTGGCATCAAGAGACCTTCGCTTTCCTAAAAAATAACACCATTCCCCCACACCTTACCAAAACCCAACAAGAGACCTTCATCCGTCGATGTGCTCCTTACACTATCCTTGGAGACACCTTATTCATAAGGCATTTTGATGGTTCCCTCCTAAGGTGTTTAGATAAACAAGAGGCTGAATGGGCACTACCTGAAGTCCACGAAGGCATTTGTGGGGCACACTCAAGTGGGCTCACCTTGGCTGAAAATCTCTTGAGAACAAGATATTACTGGCCTAAAATGGAATTAGATTCATATAACTATGTGAAGAAATGCATCCCTTACTAGCAACATGGTGACGAGATCCATGCGCCATCACAAGGATTTCAGTCATTCATTACACCCTGGCCCTTCTCACAGTGGGGAATTGATCTCATTGGGAAAATCCACCCTACATCCTCTAATGGGCATAAATTCATTATCACCGCTACCAAATATTTCACCAAGTGGGTAGAGGCCATCCCTCTTACCTTCACCACTAGTAAGCAAATATCCAAATTCATCCTAAACTACTTGATATGTTGATATGGGATCCCAAAAGTTATCATAGATAATGACAGACAATTCAAAAACTAGGATGTTAAAGAACTTTGCCAGAAATTCAACACCCAACATCGCTTCTCCACTCCATATTACCCACAAGGTAACGGTCAAGTTGAAGCTTCTAATAAAACCCTAATCAAAATCCTCAAAAAGACAGTCAATAAAGCTGGCCGTGATTGGCACCTCCAACTCCACCCTGCTTTGTGGGCCTATCGCACTTCTATCCACACACCCACAGGCACCACCCCCTATTCCCTTGTCTTTAGCTCTGAAGTTGTTCTCCCGTTTGAGATCGAGATCCCCTCTCTATGGGTGTCACTACAGAATATCCTACCAGACGGAGAATAAAAAATTGCCAAACTACAAGAGCTAGAAATGTTGGATGAAAGGTACCTCAAGGCCTTCAACCATCTTCGGGTATATCAAAATCGCCTATGCATGAGTTACCACAAGAAGGTTAGAACCCAGGAATTTAAAATTGGTGATCTTGTCCTCATGAAAAATCAGAAAAACCTTCAAGAAAGAGAAAAGAAAGGCAAGTTCGTGCCTAATTGTCTTGGACCATATGTAATCACAACAAAATATGGATCAGGGGCCTATAAATTGGCTACTCATGAAGGAGATCCTCTGGATGATCCAATGAATATCATGCACCTAAAAAGATTCTATGCCTAGTCCTTAGAAAGTCATCAATTGTCAATAATTCAAAAAATAAAAAAAATAAAAAAAATCATGAAAAATACATAAAAATGAGAAAAAGATCCTAAAAAAAGATCGTCACTCTTGTGAAAACCTGGTAAATAGGTGCCTTGTGACACCCAAAAAAAAAAAATCAATTCATCCATCAGTGAAAACCACTTTGTGGTGCTATGGGCAAGTACCTTGGTGAAAACCTGCATGAAGGAACCAATGTAAATAATCTAGATCGATTGTCTATCAGGTCAATACTCCATCACCCTCACTATCCAATTTGCCCATTGTGAAATCCTCCACCTTCACACCTTGGAATAAATCACACGTATGATGATGAGTCTTTTCCTAAATCATGAATAAAGAGTGTCCCATCAAACTGAGCTTTTGTGCCTCTGTGTGAGCTCCATAAAGTCTTGAGGTTAGTCCCAAGTCTGCAAGTTAATCTTCAAGGTCATCTGATCACTTGCCTAATCCAAAGTTCACCCACTCTATCCTTTACCCTAGGCATAAATCCTTCCCTCACCTAGCAATTTAATCCTCCATCCTAATCCTACTCTTGGCAAGAGGTGTTTGTTGGCTTGATGATGATTATAATATATTGATCATATGTTGTCATTGATGAAACACATACACACATGTTTATATTGTCTACCGGTGTAACTTCATGTTGTTTATACTACAATTGGTATGCTAGAGGTTATACTAAGAGGTTTATCTCTAACCGATACTCTATGATAACCAATATATATTTAGAAGACAACCTGTGGATACACATTTAGTCAGTATCAAGATGAAGATCAAGCGAAGATCATATCAGGAGATTAAAGGCTAACGGTTCATATATTTAACTCTAATCGGTATTGATTGTTCCAACTAGTATTCATTGATTTTGTGATGAGTTACCACAAATCGTGATAAGTTATACCACTGACAAATTTTGGTGGTATTTTTGTGATGAGTTATGACCACTTGACCAGATACACTACACCTAGGAAAGTGTGTTATGATTTCTTTAGGCCGACATGAAATCTTAATGTTTATATATTGACATCACAATGAATTATTTCATATGACTAAAAGTGATATGTTGTGTGTGAGAGACAAAAAGACTTAAGTTGCAGAGTATACAGAAGAGAAGAATTGAATATGTTTAGAAGGATCTGATAAAGCAAGTATTTTTCTACTCAGACAGATCAAACCAATCCTGTTGTTTTCTAACAATCACAACAGAATTCAAATCCCCTAACCAGGTATGCTCTAACAAGCTTCAATGTACAAATTCTCTAACAGGGTGATCCATTAGTTTGGATTTAGAAATCCTCCACCGAGGTTACTCCTAACAGGGTACTACCTTTCATAGGGTATAAGCTTCTAATCAAGCTTTGGGATCTCTAACAAGATTCGCTCCTAGCGGAGCACTTTATTGACCCTAACCGGTTGGTTATCTATTACTGCAGATAGTTAACTTGTGACTCTCATCTCATTGTGGTTTTTACCTATTTGGGTTTTCCACGTACAAACACTTGTGTTATGGTGGATGTTCTACTTATTGTGGATGTTGTTATATCATTTTGGAGTGCATGCATTATGTTTAAAAGTTTTGTTAAGTTTATCTACCGGTTAGTGTCTGAAGTAGTTTTAGTTTTGGTGTCACTGGTTCACCCCCCCCTCTCAGTGATTTTCAAGTCCATCAATTGGTATCAGAGTCTAACTTCTTTGAAGCCTAATCGCTTAGAAGGGAGCCTTGAAACTACCATGGGGGACATGAGCTACTTTGAGATGGCTAGAGAGCTAGAAGCTAGCAGAAATGAGCTTGAAACCCTTAGGGTCAAACTAAAAGCTTCACAAGTCAAAAGGAGAAAGCTTACTAAACAACAGTTAGAGATATCTAATAATAGTTCTTCAGATGAGGCCAATATTGATGCTAAATTGAGGAGGTTGAAAAGTTAAATGGTGAGAAACTAAATTTGAAGAGAGAACTAGAAGGTCTCACTATTCGCATGAATCAAAAACTGGAAGCCAGAAGAACAACTGAAGATCTTATCAAGGAAAGAGATCAAGAGATTGTCAATGTCAAATGGGAAAATGTCACTATGCATGAGCACTTGGTTGCAGATAGAGAAGAAAAGGGGAACTTACAACTAGATCTTGAACTAGCATCATCTCTGAGAGAGAACCTATCAAAACATAATGAAGACCTCACCAGGCAGCTCACCAAAGCTAATGAGAAATTGGAAAAGTTCAACAAGAGTTCTACCTTGCTTGAAGAACAAATTCAATCACAAAGGATGAAAAGTGATACCTCTAGACTTGGTTTTCATACATCTAAAAAAGGTGAATCCTCTGGTACCAAGAGCAACACTCTTAAGAACAAATATGCTCCTCAGATCAAGAAGCCTACCAGTAAGAAGGTCTTTAAACTTGTTTGTTTTGTTTGCCATAAACTTGGTCACACTGAAAATGTTTGTAAAGACAAACCTAACAAAAATGCAAGCTACAATACTAATGCTAGGTATGTGTCCAATAAATTTGAAGGTCATTGCTTCACATGTTGAATGTATGGACATAGATCTGTTGAGTGCAAATATGGAGCTAATAATCTTGTACCACATATGCATCCTAGACCTAATGGCAATTGGATGAAGAATTTTGACAACTGGGTCAACATGAACTGGAAAAGACCCTACGACAACCGGTTTAGTCCATTTGAGATGGAAAAGGTAACAAATGTCATTTGCACCATCTATTATAACTTTGGTCATGTGGCTATGAACTGCAGAAGAAGAACTAGGAGAGGAAATGCAGGACCTTGGAAATTATCGGTTATGGCCTGTTATCACTGTAACAAACCGAGGCACTTAGCAAAATTCTGTAGATCCAAAAATAGTGAACCGGTCAATTCTTATAAGGATCAGAAAGGAAAGAAGAAAGTTAATGTTGAAGAAACCAAAGAGGAAATGAATCAGATATGGAAGAAGAAGAGTGATGAATCACCTGGAGAAGAACCTTGCACCGGTGAATTAAGCCTTTTAATATGGCTAACGGGAGCTTAATGGTAAATCCACCTCTGGACCCCTTCAGATGAATGAGCGGTAAGAGAATTTTGAAGCATGAAATTTTGATAACTTTTTGTCAATATATTATCAACCAGTTTTCTCCTTGAGCGGTGAAATTAGGGTTTGTAACCCTAACGAGCGAGCATTTAATGCAGTAGGTAAAAGGATAAAAGTGAGTTTTTAATTTTTTATTTTTACCCTAACACATTCAAGAAAGAAATTTGGAGCGCTTACTGAGCTAAGAAAGATTGTTGGCTGATAATTGTCGAAGTTGCATTGTGATTTAAAATCAAGCTAATTTGAAGGTTGCAAAAGATCGAA
Source organism: Cryptomeria japonica (assembly GCF_030272615.1). Classification (NCBI taxonomy): domain Eukaryota; kingdom Viridiplantae; phylum Streptophyta; class Pinopsida; order Cupressales; family Cupressaceae; genus Cryptomeria; species Cryptomeria japonica. The sequence continues at coordinate 822,000,626 of NC_081411.1, read as the reverse complement.
CTGGTGTGCACTTGGGCATTCAACTGGTAAACGGGGCAGCGTGTGTGAAATAAGGTATTTCTTTGAAAATCCTACTTTGAATCTTGTTCATCTGAAATGGCATCATCTTCAAAGACTATAGAAAGGTTAATGATTACATCTGAGCCGATGGAAGTTTTAGAGGTGGAACAAATTATGTCGTATAATGCATTATCACAAGTTCCTAGTGCATTTTTGGTTAAAGGAGATTTGTTGAGTTATATTGATTGTAAGATAGAGGATCTAGGATTACTATACATCTACACTCAATTAAAATCCTTCTGTGATGAGAATGGAAAGATTCAAACAGAGTACACTAAAGTTTTCGAGAAGGGTTTTCATAACTCCGCTTATTTTCTAGAAGATTTTGAGGAAGAACATATTAGAATTATTTTGAGTCAGTTTCATGGTGAGAACGTGTACTTAGAGAGAACTCACACAATTACCAAGGAATCCATTCAGGTTGTAACTAGTTATTTCTCAACCGATGAAGTACCTGAGCTAAGGTGAATTTCAAAAGAAACGATATTCTCTCTAACCGGTTCAACATCTGATAAATGTGCTTTTTCTATTAACAATATCAAAGACCCAGTGGTGAAACTAGCAGCTATGGTTATAGGTGTTACTACTTACTAAGATTTCCATTAGTCTTATGTTCAAAGTTATTCTATATTCTAGTCGGTTACTTCTACCGAATCTTTCAGTCGGTAAGCATAGTGCAGTCCATTATAGAAGAAAGTAGTCTTAGAGAGTAGTATACACCGAACACTCTACCGAGTGACACTCTATGTCTACCGAGCAACAAGAATGATATACTGAGTGAACACACACCGAATGAAACATGTTACTAGATTCATTGAACCTGGACATATATGGGAAACGTGTTACAAAGATCGAGGAACAAGTAACCGTTATCACATTGGAAATTGCACTTAAAGATTGTGTATGATTTTGAGGTCATCTAACCAATGAAATATTTTTCATGGTTATTCATTTGAGAAATCATGTTTGTAAGATCAAAGCATGGACCAGATCACCAACATAAGAGATCTATTTATACAACATGAATTCAGGATTAGATATATGTGCATGTATGTGTGAAGCAAGACATATACAAAAAGGAAAATCATGAGATATCATAGAGTGTTATGACTGTTACAGTTTATAGAGAAACACAAAGGTCACCAAGAAGGATTTCAGAGAACAGTCAAAGAACAGAGTAAACAGAAGGGTTTACCGAGTTAATATATGGATTACTGAGGTATGCTATAAGCAAGGTAATATCATTTTGAGCACATAGAATCTGCTATAACATTTCAGATGTAAAGTTGCAGATACTTTGTAAAGATTTGATTGTAATATTTTGAGTTGTAAGAAAAACTTCTAACAAGGTAAAAGACTCTAACTAAGTCTATAAATTGTAAAGCCTCTAACCAGGTCCAGCATTTAGAATAAGTGTTGTAAAATCCTTTAGCAAGGTAGATCTAACAGATCTTGATACTCCTAACAGGGTAAGCTATCAGAAATAGCTAAACATGTATCTCTAACCGAGCAACCTTTATTATTGCAGTAGTGAAGTTGTGGGTGTCATCCCCACCACAGTTTTTCTCTCTAACCAAGAGTTTATGTGTAACCAAAATATATGTGTTATGGAGTGAATCATGTATGATTGTTATTTATTTGTTTTAGCATTATATTATGTTACTGCATTATTCAGCTTATGCTTAACAGTAAAGTTATTATTGAAGAAAAGTTTTGAAGTACTGATTCTCCCCTCCCCTCTCAGTACATTAGCCTTCCATATTGGGCCTAACAATTTGTATCAGAGCTTGAATCTTGGAAAAAGGTTTAACAACCTAAAGAGAAAGATCTTATCAATGGAAGGCTATAAACAATCTCAGAGAATTGTATATCTGGAAGAAGAGTTGGATCATGCTAACCAAGTGATTGCAGACATGCAAAGACAAATGCAAAAGTCTCGAAAAGTTAAAAGAAGGTTATCTGATGATTTGCAGGACTCTCAAGAGCTGGTGGAACAAATTGAGACATCACTGAGAACAGTATGTCTGAAGAGACTGAAGAAATGATTGAAGTGTTGAAAGAAAAGAACAAAGCACTGACTAATCAGCTAAAATCAATGAAAAGAGAACATGAGCATTTCAGCACACAGATGACTTAAAATCTTGATGCATTGAGGACAGTCGAGGATAAAGTAAGAGATATAGAAAGAGAGAAACAACAACGTGAAGCATTAGTATCTAAAAAGAATGATGAAATCATAAGATTGACTGGGATTCAACAAAATCTGTTAGATCAACTAGGTTATGCACATCATGAAGCAAAACTAAAAGATGATGAGAATCAAGCATTGAAACTTGAAGTATCAAGGTTGACTGATGAACTTGAAATAGAGAAGAAATCCAAAGAAACACTAAAGAAGAGTTATGAAGCATCAAAGATGTTAGATGAGCAACCGAATACAAGACGACCCAACAAAGATGCAGGACTCGGTTACAAAGGAAAAGACTCTACCGAGAAGGGAATTCATACTACCGAGAGAGGAGAATCATCAAAGCAAGCTAGAATCAAGAAGAACATCAAAAGAAAGAAGCCTATTTGCAACTACTGTGGAAATCAAGGTCATACTACCAACATGTGCCAAATCAGAAAAGGTAAGAAACCAAATGTCACTAAGTCCAACGATTATTGTTACAATTGCAATAAATATGGTCACACATTTAACCAATGTAGGACAAAGTCTGCTAGCAATTATAAAAAGGCAAAATTCAAAGGGTTTTGTAAAAAATACAATAGATATGGACACAGTACCGAGAAGTGTTGGTTTAAGCAAAAGAACTATATGTGGTATGCACACCGAGCAAATACTAGAGGTTACCAAACTCACACAAGTCCTTACCGACAATATTCTATAGTACCATGGGATTAGAATACAAGGATATGGTGTGAATGTTGTGGAAGATATGGACATATAAGTGCCAACTGCTTTATAAGGTTTGGAATGAACAATCGAAGATCATGGAGAAATCCTGGTATGGCATGTTTTCATTGTCACAAAGTTGGACACTTGGCTCGAGATTGCAGAGATCAACCTAGAGGAGACATTGAGGAAATAAAATAAAAATTATAGATGATTTAGAAAAAGAAGAAAATTGTGTCAAATGAAGAAAGCACCTTACCTACCAAGTTAGGTGCACCTATTCCAAATTAATTGGTAAAGGTATGAAGGGACTGCACTCTCTCAAAGGTCAAATCTTAACAGTTCCTACTTTATTATGTACTTAATTCAAAATTTGCATAGCTAAGATGTATTAGTAAGTTTGAAATTCTATCAAAGTCTTTTGAAAGCACTATAAAGGAAACCTATCAAGTCAGTAACTACAGGAAGCCTGTCTAGTCAGTAAATGAAGGAAATCTGGCTACTCGGTTAAAGCAAAAAAAAAAAAAGAGTAAATTGGTTTAGTGGAACCGAGTGCATTTAATGTTTTAACCTAACCTGCATGGATCCCGATAAGGTATATTGTGTACTTAAAGCATTTACGTGGTCATTTTTCACTTACCAAGTTTTCAAGAGAGCAGAGCAAAGTGATTCCAAGGAGATCAAACCTCCTCTGAAGCGAAATTCAAGGTATTTACATCAATCTCAACACATTGTTAAGCTGGTTTATCGATCATATCTGTTCAAGATTTCTGTTTCATATTTGTTAAGAGGAAAAGTGACTGTCATTTGAAAGTTTTCAAACCCTAAGGATCTTTTGATAATTTCTATCTGAAATCTACAATGGCACCGAAGATCCAAGAACTTGTTGTTGTTAAGAATGTTGAAAAGCCCTCACTAAAATACTGTCTAACTCCCAAAGCAGCATCAGAACCGGATGACAAAACTGCATTTTCACTCATCCTGGATAGAGTTTTACTAGTTGAGGATGTCAAATTCTTCACCAAATGTCGAGTTGAAGAACTAGGTCATGTTGAAATCAAAGACACCTATGATGAATTGTGTACTGATGGGAAATTGGATAGCAAGTATGAGCACATTAAGATCAAGGAATTGACTGAAGCCCTAATCTATCCCCGTGTCTTCAAACCCCAATGGGTCAAGTTTGTTCTGAGTAGAGTTCACGATGATTTCATGTGGTTAGATGAGCAACCATTCAAAATCACCAAGGAAATCATTCATCTGATCACCGGTTACCCTATTTATGATCATGCCCGAGCTCAGAAGATGATATCACAAAAGGAATTGATCACCTTAATCGGAGTTGAATCCGATTGTAGAGGATTGAAACTAAATAATGTAACTGATGCAGAGCTAAAGTTTTCTATTAGAGTGATAGGTTATTGTTTCTTCCAATCGGCAAGGGAAAATAGTGTACCTTGTGTAGCAATCAACTTAGCATACAAAATTATGAAAAAGGGAATGAAAATTGATCTTTGTGAAGTATTACTGAAAAACCTGATTGAGAATCTGAACACCATTAGGAAGCCGAAGAAGAACAACTCAGCCAATACACTAAAGTTTGGATCACTGTTAGTATGCATGTTTTTCTATTTTGAAAAATTCTTTCCAACAGTCGGTAAAGGAGTTTGGGAGCTACACCGACCAGTCACCCATCAAATCAATGACTTTATCAAACATCTAGGTAACAACTTTAATGATATTATGGATGATTATTTCAGCAAGTTTCAAGAGAAGATGCATAACAGGTATAGAATTCCACCCCAGCTAGTGGAAAAATACAAAGATGACATATGTTTTGAAGTAGACACTGACTACTGCTATATGAATGTTGTGGATCCAAGAACTGAATCTTTACCACCTATGGGTTATGAGATTGACTTTGACATCACACAATAGCAGATAGATGCCTTTCTTACACTACCAAGGCATGCAACCAAGATGAGATATGGAACATATGAAGAAGTGAAAGAGAAAGTAAAGATGAGCATTCTAGTACCAAAATCTACAAGAAAAGAAACAAAGATGATCAAGGCACTATCAGAGAAATTTGGAGAAGGTTCTTCCTCCACACCTGTCAAGGGCACACTAGTAATCACCAAGGAGGAATCAAAAGCCCAAGAGGCTGCTATTACACTGAGCACTGAGTTGCCTAAAGGGAAAGTTTTGAAGAGAAAGAAACAGGACACATCAAAGATATCACCGACTCCCTTAGTAAAGCGCCCAAACACAAGATCATCTACAGTGTCACCAAGTAAGAAACCAAAGACTGTTGTTGTTCCTAAGGTAACAAAGACCTATAAGAAATCTACTCGGAAACTCATTTTGACTAAAGAGTCTAGTGACATAGAGTCTGAAGATGCTAACAAATTTTAGATTGTTAAGAGTACAAAGGAAAATGTACATAGTGTTGTTAATTTGTGTGCTAACTTGAAAGAATATGGTGGATTTGGAGGATTCAGATATGTTAAGTATGAAACCAGATTTGATGATGAGAAGAGACAAATAGAAGAAGCTATCATCTGCACACTTCTAAAATTCCGAATGGTCCCATTGGAAGTATCTAACTCTCTTCCAAAAGAATCATATTTGCATATTGATAACAGGTGGAAATATGCAGTGGACTCGGAGAAACAGATTAGAGAAAGAAGTCTGGTACATCTCTTTCTAGACATGTTGGTAGTTGAAATAAAAGAACATCTAACAACCTACCACACAAAGTTCCTTGTCAAACAAAGAGCCTTAAAACTAATGAATGGTCTATACATTGAAGTGGAAAATGAGACAAAAGAAAAGTGGCAAGAAATCTTTCGACTCAAGACTACTGGTGAGCAAGGTGAAGTAGAAATAGTTGATGTCACTGAGCAAGATCTTGATGTCATCGAGCAAGACCTTGCTGACACCATACAAATTGATGAAGACATCATGGACATTGAGGCACCTGAACAGGAAATGATAGAAGGCAATGCCTATGCAAAATTGGTATCCAGTGAGTCAGTTTTGGAACAAGTTCAACCTTATCCTCTGGTCACTCATTCTACTGCAACCAAGGCCCCTCAAGATACTAAACAAGGTGCAGAGGTTCACAAGTCTAAAGAAGGAGAAGCTACTCCTTAGGCCACTGGGGAACGGACCTCTCAGGATCCTCCTAACACTGAAAATGTTGCAAATGAGACCATGAGCACTGAATCAAAGAAGGACTTAGCAAAGGCTAAAGAAACTGACAAAAGTGTTGCCTCCAATGAGCAACCTACCGAGGATCCACAAGCCTCCCAAGCTATTGTATTGGTTCAACCAGCCAAATCTAAAGAAAATAAGACGAAAAAGCATAGTTTCAAGGTTGATATATCGAAACCAATAGTGTTGCCCAATGTAGATATATCAAAATTAAAAGGGCAAGCACTCATTGAATTCGGTGAACTATGCAAAGAAAAGGCCAAACAGGAAAACAAATGGCCATACAAAAGAAAAATAAAGTACTTCAAAAGGTAAAGACACTATTATCAGATATGCTACCCGCAACTACAGTGTCAATAGATGTAGCCATCCATATTAAACTGGATGAACTCCTCAATCAGATAGAAACATCTAGAGTAGATGCATCTGAATATTTGAGCAAGTTAAGGGACAAAGAGCTCACTGCAAAAATGATTGAAGAGGTACATAAAGCTATTGCTATTGGCAAAGTCAAACTTGTCAAATTTATTACTGAGTTGTCCCCTCAACTCAAGCACATTCTTTATTTATTTCATAAACTTTGTACATTCTCTTTATTCATTAAAGATATCAAAAATAAAACAAAAGCAATTGAGAAAGAGATCATTGATCTCTCAAATATGTTGACCATCGAGCCCAATTATGTTCAGAATTTTAATACAAAGTTACAACAGCTCATGGCTCAACAATTAGAACTCGGGAATGAAGAGCACAAAATAAGGATGGACATTATGACTCTTCACACCTTATTCATTCCACACTTGTCCTCCGTTCAAGAACACATCAACTGAGCCACTTACATATCTACTACACAAGAGGGAAGCACATTAGATGGCTTAATTTCTCTATTGGCTGACATTCAGGCATAGAATTCTTTAATGGACAGTGTCAAGGGTGCACTCTCTGTCGCCCTCACCGAAGCAAGGACAAAGTATAAATCCATTTTTGACCAGTTGCCTCCACCAAATGGTAACTAAATTTTGATGTTTGTCAAAAAGGGGGAGTAAAGTATCAAAGTATACAAGGGGAGTGTAGTATACAGGGGGAGTATACTGAGCAGTGAATAGAGCAGTAAGCAAAGAACAAGAGTAGCACACAGAACATTGATCATCGAGCATGCAAAATAAGAGTTATGTAGAGTATATTGATAAGGGGAGTATATCTGAATATACTATTTCATTGACAAATGTATATATTGTCAGTTTAGTCAAATTTTGCAAGTATATAGATTTTTGAGTTATAACTTTGAAATTTGTTTTTGTTAAGCATCTCAACTAATGTCAAAAGGGGAGATTGTTACTACTTACTAAGATTGCCATTAATCTTATGTTCAAAGTTATTCTATATTCTAGTCGGTAAGCACAATGTGGTCAGTTATAGAAGAAAGTAGTCTCAGAGTGTAGTATACACCGAACACTGTACCAAGTAACACTCTATGTCCACCGAGCAGCAATAATGATATACTGAGTGAACACACACCGAGTGAAACGTGTTACTAGATTCACTAAACTTGGACATATATGGGAAATGTGTTGCAAAGATCAAGGAACAAGTAACCATTATCACATTGGAAATTGCACTTAAAGATTGTGTATGATTTTGAGGTCATCTAACCAATGAAATATTTTGCATGGTTATTCATTCAAGAAATCATGTTTGTAAGATCGAAGCATGAACCAGATCACCGACATAAGAGATCTATTTATACAACAAGAATTTAGGATTAGATATATGTGCATGTATGTGTGAAGCAAGACATATACAAAAAGGAAAATCATGAGATATCACAGAGTGTTATAACTGTTACAATTGATAGAGAAACACAGAGGTCATCGAGAACAATTTCAGAGAACAGTCAAGGAATAGAGTAAACAGAAGGGTTTACCAAGTTAATATATGGATTATCAAGGTATGCTATAAGCAAGGTAATATCATTTTGAGCACATAGAATCTGCTATAACATTTCAAATGTAAAGTTGTAGATAATTTGTAAAGATTTGATTGTAATATTTTGAGTTGTAAGAAAAACCTCTAACAAGGTAAAAGACTCTAACTAAGTCTATAAATTGTAAAGCCTCTAACCAGGTGTAGCATTTAGAATAAGTGTTGTAAAATCCTTTAGCAAGGTAGATCTAACAGATCTTGATACTCCTAACAGGGTAAGCTATCAGAAATAGCTAAACATATAGCTCTAACCAAGCAACCTTTATTATTGCAGTAGTGAAGTTGTGGGTGTCATCCCTACCACAGTTTTTCTCTCTAACCAAGAGTTTCTGCATAACCAAAATATATGTGTTATGGAGTGAATCATGTATGATTGTTATTTATTTGTTTTAGCATTATATTATGTTACTGCACTATTTAGCTTATGCTTAATAGTAAAGTTATTGTTGAAGAAAAGTTTTTGAGTACTGATTCACCCCTCCCCTCTCAGTACATTAGCTTTCCATATTAGGCCTAACAATAGGCTACCAGGTATTTTTCTCCAATACACTAAATAGTGTTCCATCAACAACAGTACACACAACTTACAAGATGATAGCTGAAAATGCAGATTATGATCTTTGTGAGGCTATTAGAAGACAATTGTTTCTAACTCTGCAATCTATCAAGAAGGATAGCAGTCTAAAGTTCAAGTATGGACAACTATTGGTTGGGTTATTCTTTTATTTTTAAAATTTGCTATTGGGAATAGGTGATATTGAATGGTCATAGGACCTAATGGTATCCACATGAATCAAGAACAACATCAAGGCTATAAAGAATACTTTTCCGCACAGGGGCCCAGCAACTATCACGGGCTTTGGGAGTTTAGCCTATGCGGCACCGAAAAGTCCCGTCCCAACTCGCAAAAAAGTCTACGGACTGAGGCCTTCGGCCTACGCCTTGTCCCTTGTCCAAATTACACTAAAGCGGAAATGCGCAAATAAGAATGCAAACCGAACTCTGCCAAGTGATGACACAGAATGCGGACCATAAAGATAGACTGCAAAAGAGTATTAAGGGTGGGGCGAGATGCCCAAATCCTTCATTATGAATCCAATATTTACAATGTTGGATAGAACACAGTACTGAGAAATACTGGTCGCCCCCAAATGAATGTCCAGCTAGCCAACTTGGCTTAGAACAAATATACAAAGAGCCCCTTGGCTCGAATAGAGATCAGCTTGCTCAAGAGGAGAACCAGTTCGCTCCTCGAGTCTGCCTGATCGCTGGAATTACAAAGTCGCTCGAGACTTCAAATGCCTTGCCTTCACACTAAAATCCTTTGCTCCAATCTTGCATCCAAACTCCATGCGAAACACTCTGTAAAACTGTCTATGCAACTGCCTTCGCTGCTTGTCGCCGTCTATGCAAAAATGAGCTTTGCGCTCAGCCCTTATAGGGAAGGGCTCGGACCCAAACCAAGTTCCATGTCGGCCCCGCCAAGGAATAAATTCATGTCGGCTCCGCCAAAGAATAAATTCATGTCAACTGTGCAAAAAGGCTAACTCCATGTCGGCCACGCAAAAGGGTAAATCTCCGATGCAAAATGGAACCCCACTAAGGAAAGGTCCGACCCAAAATAATGTGCAAGTAATCCACCCAATGCAGGTCCGTTACATCCTCCCCCACTAAACTAGTAGCGGTGCCCTTGATGCCAGCGCCTCTGCACAAAGCACTGGGAGGCCAAATTTCAGAAACTACTCCTGTCTGGGAGAGCTCCTTTTGGATAGGAACTCCATGATGATCTCTTCATCGCACCAAAGTGCCTCGCTGCGCACCCATGAAGCTGAGTCGCGTTCTTGTCCTTCGAGAACTACCAAGAATTCCTGGATGCCTTTTCTGCCTCCTCCTCAAGCTTGCATCGCAAGAACTTGGCTGACTCTACGGTCTGGATTGTCCAACACATTTGTCGGGCCCCTGTGCGGAATTTTCCTTGTCAGGTCTTCCTTATTTGGGTGGTGTGGCCTTAACTGAGAAACATGAAAAATAGGATGTGTCTAAAGGTGGAAGGGTAGGTTGAGTTGGTAGGTGACAGGACTGATCTTTCGAACCACTTCAAAGGGCCCATTGAATCACCTAACCAAGGAAGCGCTCAACCCCTTTGGAACTTTGAATCGATCTTGATCCATTCGGACCAAAACTTTGTCCCCAACATTGAACTCCAATTCACGCCTATGCCTATCAGCAAACTTCTTCATTCTGTCCGAAGCCTGGGTGAGATGGTACCGAGCCAAGTCTACCTTCTCATTCTAGCTCTTCAAATGCTCTATCGCATCGACATTTGCCCCTTTGTAGCCCGCCATGACTGTATGAGGCGAGAGTGGTTGCTGGCCCATCGCCAACTCAAATGGACTAAATTTTGAAGATTCACTCTTCTGCAGATTATAGGAGAACTGAGCCATGTCCAACAACATTGGCCAGTTCCTCTGGTCTGAGACTACGAAATGCCTCAAGTAGTCCTCCAATATGCCATTTATCCGCTCTGTCTATCCATCGGTCTGGGGGTGGAACCCAGAACTCATCAGAAGTCGGGTCCCAACTAGTTTGAACAGTTCTTGCCAGAAACTTGAAGTAAATCGTGGATCCCGATCACTAATGATGTTCAAAGGGATGCCCCAATTCTTGACCACATTTTTAAAGAAGAGTTCGGCCGCCTCCTCAGCTGTACAGGAAGTCTTGCATGCAATGAACACTGCATATTTGCTGAACCTATCTACAACAACCATTATGCTAGAAAGTCCATCCACTTCCGGCAATTGTGTGATGAAGTCCATACTCACACTTGCCCAAGGTCATACTGGAATGAGAAGAGGCTGCAACAAGCCTGCTGGCTGCAATTTTTGAGCTTTGTCTTGTTGACAAGTGAGGCAAGTTCTCACGTGCCTCTCAACATCAACCCGCATATTGGGCCAATAAAAGCCTCTTTCCATCAAGGCCATCGTTCGCTTCTGCCCCAGATGTCCTGCCCAGACAGAGTCATGACACTCCTGCAAAACTTCCTTGCGAACTTCTCTCCACTTTGGAAGGTAAACTCAGTTGGTGGCATAATACAGAAGCCCATCCTGAATCATGAACTTTCGTGTTTGCCCAGCTCGCACCTACAAAACAATCTGCCACACTTGCGAGTCGTTCTCTAGACCCTCCTTGATCTTTTCGATCATGTCTTCATTCAACACAACTTGACTCTGGAGGCAGGAAGAGGAACTAGTGCAAATGCATGTCGGAACTTTCCTAGACTTCATTGGGTTCAATGAAGCTCTTCGTGAGGATGGCATCTTTACGACTTGGGATCAGCAGGGAATGTTCTAGTATAAAGACTTGGTGTCTATCAGAGGCAACACAGATCTGTCCGTCGTAGAGAGTACAAGGAAGACCTTGGAAATCATGGCAAATTGTTCACAAGCCGTGGATCATTGGACTTGGAAGGATCATAAGACAAGGTCGTACGAACCATTTCAGGACAGGATGGACCGCCTAACTGGCGAAGTCCCTGGTGAAGGAAAGGAAGACCTGACCTGCTATGAATAAGTATTTCAATGAGTTTTAGAAGAAGATGAGCATGAGAATGAGATTGCTTGAAGATATGGTAAGAAATTTTGCAAAAGACATTATTTTTATAGTTACCACTAATTTTTGTTTGATGCAAGCAATTGAGCCGAGAAAAGAAGAAATGGAAGATATGAGTTATGAGATGAACCATGACCTACTGGTTGGTTATGCTAATAACCTATTAGCATCTCCTAAAGATAAAAAGAAGGCAAAAATGGATGTTGTGGTATTCCAAGATCCACAAGACAAAACCAATATTGCTCCTGCCATAAGTGGAAAAGGAAACAAAAAGAAAACTGATGAAGCACCTCCGGTGATGAAGAATACAAGGGTGACTTAGAGTATCCAAACCAAAAAGGAACCGACACCTAAAGTCTATACAAAGAAGGAGAATGTATCAAAAAGGTGAGGTTGAAAACTGATTCTCCAAGAAGAATCTAAGGGCACTGATACTGAAGAATAACCTAAGAAGATGAAAGCTACTAGTAGAGTAGAAAAGTTAGTAAAGGAAGTGCCAAAGGCAACTATGCCCATTGATATCTCAACTTTCAAGCCTGATACCAATTTTGAAAGAACAATGAAGACATTAGGGAGGAACAGATTTGATAATGTCAAAGAGCATTTTGATTCCTTCATTGAAGATGAGAAGAAGAAAATCATATAACAGGTAATCAATCATTTGTGTCATTACTGTAGATTACCACATGATCTTGAACAAGATATCTCAAATTCTTTATACACTATTATTTTGAATAAATGGGAGGAAGATATAAAATTGGAAAAAGAAATTATTGATGAGATATTTGTACAATATTTTCCCAATTAATCTATGGATGTAATAAGTGCTTTAGTTGATCAGTACAAAAGTCAATTTTCTTTCAAAGTAAGGAGATTGAAGGTACTTAGTGGAAAGAGGGCAATTATTGAGACTGAGACACATCAAATAGCCTGTGAAATCAAACGGATGGAAGAGCTCATCCAATCCTCTAAGAATGAGGAGGATGTTGTTAATCAACCGGAAATGGATGAAGAAGAGATTGTATAAGATGATGAGGTCTATCCTATCAAGAAGAAGGATGACACCGTTATTCATGTTGTTGATGATGTTCAAGATACAATTTTTCTATTTGGAGACAACTCTGCACCAAATATGGAGCCTCCTGAAATCACTAATATATAGGTTACTATAGTTGAGCAACTGGCAACTCAACCGAACATGGACAATCCACCAGAAACAGGACAACCAGAGAAACCCCAATCTCCACCGTTTTTACAAGATACTCAAAAGGAGTCTATGGAAAATGTTGTCACATAGACTTCTGAAAAGGAAACATCGAAAAATCAAGAGAAAGCAACCATTAAGGCTACATCCTCTTAACCAACAAAGCCATTAGTCACTTTGTAGACTAATGAGGATGATGATGATTCATTAAAAATTTTAGGGCCTATCAATGTTGACAACATGAGTGCATTTGAAATGATGAAGATTGCAAGTTTTGTGCAATCTAGAGCACATAAGAAGAGACTTAAAGAGCAAAGGGTTGAAGCTGAAACAATTCAAAATGCAGTACATATTCTATCTAGTCTACTACTGGAAACTTCTATAGCACATTTGACACCCCCTATTAGAAAACTTGGTTAGTTGGTTACTGACACATCTGATCAAATCAAATCACTTGAAGAAGCAACACAAACCTATGCTGAAAGAAGTCACAAGAAGAAGTATGGAGAAAAACTGGCAAAGTGGCTCTGTCACATAATAAAGCTTTATTGGGAAAATTTATTGAAATAGGAGGAAAGTATCTTGCGTCTACCTCTAATGTTTCATTTTGTTATTATGATATCAAAAAAAGATAAACAAAAATGGAGCAAGAGCTAGAAAGGATATGCAATGCCTATGTTCCACTTCGGGACTCTATTTTTGCTTTTAGCAAAACTGTAGATGATTTGCATAACAAGTTGGATACCTATGATCATGCGAAGGAAAAGAGACTCTAATCTCTAGGAAATAAAGAGTCTACTCACATCACAAGTGGACATACTACAGAGAGCCTACTCAAATGTAGAAGTTATCTTAGCAACTCTAGAAACCTGTACACTGGATTCAATGGAAGAGTTCCATTCACAGGTTATGTCTACACTAAAGTACACTGAGAACATGATAGAAACATGGAGAAATGCCATATCACAGTTGAAGGAGAACTTTCATGTTATATATATATATATATATATATATATATATATATATATATATATATTGCTTTTTCAATTTGGCATTGTTGTCAAAGGGGGAGTAGAAATATGTATGTGTTTTTGAAAATTTTGTATAATGTATGCATTAAGGGGGAGCATATGTATATGTGTAAATTTTTTGTTGTATGCACACTTAGCGGTATTACTGAAAAATTTTCTAAGTGTTGACATCAATGCCAAAGGGGGAGATTGTTGGCTTGATGATGATTGTAATATATTCATCATATGTTGACATTGATGAAACACGTACACACACATATGTTTATATTGTCTACTGATGTAACTTCAAGTTGTTTATACTACAACCAGTATGCTAGAGGTTATACTAAGAGGTTTATCTCTAACCGGTACTTTGTGATAACCGGTATATGTTTAGAAGACAACCAGTGGATACACATGTCAGCATCAAGATGAAGATCAAGCGAAGATCATATCAAAAGATTCAAGAATAACGGTTCATATATTTAACTCTAACCGGTATTGATTGTTTCAACTGATATTCATTGATTTTGTGATGAGTTACCACAAATCATGATGAGTTATCCCACCAACAAATTTTGGCGGTATTTTTGTGATGAGTTATGATCACTTGACCAGATGCATTGCACCTAGGAAATTGTGTTGTGATTTCTTTAGGTCGACATGAAATCTTAATGTTTATATATTGACATCACAATTAATTATTTCATATGAGTGAAAGTGATATGTTGCGTGCGAGAGACAAAAAGAGTTAAGTTGCAAAGTATGCATAAGAGCAGTGTTGAATATGTTTAGAAGGATCTGATCAAGCAAGTATTGTGCTACTCAGATAGATCAAACCAATCCTGTTGTTTACTAACAATCATAGCATAATACAAATCCCATAACCAGGTAAGCTCTAACAAGCTTCAATGTACAAATCCTCTTAACAGGGTGATCCATTAGTTTGGATTCAGAAATCCTCCACTGAGGTTACTCCTAACAGGCTACTACCTTTCACAGGATATAAGCTTCTAATCAAGCTTTGGGATCTCTAACAAGATTCGCTCCTAGTAGAGAACTTTGTAGACCCTAACTAGTTAGTTATCTATTACTGCAGATAGTTAACTTTTGAGTCTCATCTCACCATGGTTTTTACCTATTTAGGTTCTCCACGTCCAAACACTTGTGTTATGGTGGATGTTATATCATTTTGGATTGCATGCATTGTGTTTAAACATTTTGTTAAGTTCATCTACGGGTTAGTGTTTGAAGTAGTTTTAGTTTTGGTGTCACTGATTCCTCCCCCCCCCCCCCCACCTCTCAATTCTTTTCAAGTCCATCAAGTTGGTCATGAATGAGTGACTTCTTTGATTTCTTGGATTTTTCATTTAGACTTGCATCTTTTGTCCTACGACTATATCTATCTACGGCTGCTTGAATCTTCCATATCCAGGTATGTTTACAATAGATGCATACTGGGGCATATTTTCATAGCATGACATGTTTTGGATCTCTCTTGTATGAATCGATGACCTGGTACTAGTGTTTATCAACACTTACCTTCTCCCATACATGAGGTATCATTGTGTTTGAGGGTTTCCTTGCATGTACCCACAACTTTGTATTAGTGTTCCTCTACACTTGCATAGCTATGTGTAAGGAATTCCCGTTTGACTGTTAATCAGTCCACACCTTGGGTTTCTCATGGCATCCTAGTTCCTATAATCAGTGATGCAGTTTAACTAGGGCAATATCAAACTAGGTTGACTCTCCATATCTTTTGTGGAGAGCGAACTTGCAAAGGGAGTTAGAAAAGGCTGAAATAGAAGTACTTAATGTTGAGTTCAGAAGAAAGATACATTTCTTAAAAGCTCCTCCTATAACTTTCCCACCTGTAGATCAGAGTAATTTTACATCTTAACATATTTTTGCCTCTCTGTTGAATACTCAACCAATGATGAAAACAAATGCTAATCCACCCGTTAAGCAATCTGAAAATGCTACCCCAAATAATTTTGCAGTTCCCTCAAGTACAATTCCAGCAAACCAAACCAGTCATGGACCATCCCATAATCAAGGTCATCAAATTCCTAGAGCTAGTGGTTCAGCCCCAAGAATGAACATTGGTAATAACTTTACTAGAAATCAGTTTTAAAGGAGACCTATGAATGTTGAGTTGTATAGGCAGTTGTATTTTGATGGAATTCCAGGATATCCAAACTGTGTCCCTATTGAAATGAGGGATGGACTCCAGAAGTTTGCTGGGAACAATGCTATCAGTGCTGAAGAGAATATGAAATCTTTTGGTGATATGATTAATGACTATGAAATTGGTGATGAGGATGTCATCATGAAGCTATTTGTGCAATCTTTGATTGAGGATGCTAGAGATTGGTACAGAGGGTTACCTGTAGATGGCATTAGTTCTTGGGTGGAATTCAAGAATTGATTCCAAGAGCAATATGGAGATAAGACAAATGTGAGCTTCATGCTCAATGAATTTAACAATATCAGGAAATGTGATAATGGGTCTGTTATAGATTTTAATGCACGGTTTCAAAAGGCAATGCATAGGCTCCTTTAATGTATGACGTTAGATGAGAATGTATGTCTAACCACTTATTACAATGCCTTTGATCCTAAGATGGATTACATTCTCAGAGATAAGAACCCACATAGTTTAAGAGATGCTTTCAGAATTGCAATCAATGTACAGAGTAATAGAAAAGCATCAGTTAAAGTGGGAAGAAGGACTGATGGAAGATTGTGGTAGGATCAAAAACCACAACAAAATAAATCCTCTAAAGAAGAGGATAAAATAGAGAAATTAATGACTGTTGTTAAGGATCTTACTGCTAAAGTAAGTAAACCTAAGAAGCCTCACTACAAGTGGCAAGATAGACCTGCTAGATTGCATGATATGCCATATAACGCTATATGGAAAGATGGAAAGCTTGTGCAAGATAGATAAAAAGGCACACAAAATCAGGACACCCCTAATCATTTAAATGGAGGAAATGTACATAATATGGAAAATACCCCTTGGTGTACGGCATGTGATGGGCCACATTCCCCCTATCAGTGTGTTGTGGCTCAATCTTTAAATGAATCCATGAGAAATGAGGGTGAACCTGCAGTTAATATGTTTGAGTATACTGTGGACAGTGACTGTGAGTCTTCAGAAGATGAAGCAAGTGAATATGATGTCTTGAGAAGCAATGCAGATTGCCAAAGGCAATTAACAATTGACTGGCATCCCACTTTGAATGTAGTCGCAATTGAAGATCAAGAGATTCATCTCAGAAGGCCTAGTGATGAGGAAGTCAAGAATCTCACTAAGGCTGCAATAGCCAGAGCTAAGCATAACTATAAAATGAGAAGTAGTAAAGATGATAAAGATCAGGGTCAGCCTGGTTCTATGTTTTATAAAGAAGTTTCTTCTAAGAGGACCACTAAAAACAAAAGTCCTATCAAAGATAGTTAGGCTAAAAGTAATCAATCAAGTAATTCAGGGAAACCTGATGTTATTGATGCCACTGGTAATAAGGTGGAGATTATTGGTGACAAGAGAACAAGTCACTAGAAGATAGAGAAGGTTAAAGCTCATGCTGAGTCTAATGTTAATACTGCTTTTGATATGACCCAAGCTTTAACACAGATGAAAGTTTCAGTACCTTTGATAGAGCTATTGGAAATGAAAGAACATAGAGAGGCTTCTTTTTCTTTGATTTCAAGTATATCAGATGTGGATACTTCTTCTAAAAAGGGAAATGCAAAAGATGAGAAGGATCAAGAACAAAAGGTCCCAAAATTTTATGTGGGCACCACTATTAATCAAGAACCATCTTAGATTGATCCCTTTTATGTCACACTGCTAGTAAATAATAGATTGATAAAAAATTGCATGATAGATTTTGGTGCAGCTGCTAATGTAATGCCTTATGGGGTTATGAGAGAACTAGGTTTGTTATTACACACTTCATATGGGAGGTGTTATGCTATGGATAATAGAGAAGTGCCTGTTGTGGGTACTATGAAAGATGTAGAAGTAAAAATAGCAACATTCCCTAAAGCTACTTATAAAATGGATATAATATTCATAGACACCAAGCCCATTATGGCATGCTTCTGTCTAGACAGTGAGCTGCTACTATTGGAGGACATCTTCAGGTATATTTATCACATGCAAGTATCCCAGTGAATGGGAATTCAATAAAATTGTACAGAGAACTATGTGCCCCAGTGGTTATTGAAAATAGACCCAAACATGCTTAATTGCATGATAGATGTAGATCTTGATAACTTCAGGATTGAATCCATTTAGCCTCAATTGAAGAATACTTATCCTACTATTGATGAGCTAAAATCCCAACAAGAAGGTCCATGGAAGATGTATTTTGATGGAGCTTTCTCTAAAGAAGGGTTTGAAGCAGGAGTGCTCTTTATTTCCCCATTAGGTATTACCTTCAAGTATTCTTTTCTGTTGGCATTCCAATGTACAAATAACACCATTGAGTATGAGGCTCTATTATTAGGCTTAGAAATTGCTAAAAGACATGGGATCAAGTTGTTAAGGGTTTATGGAGACTCTAAACTTGTAGTGTCTCAGATAAGGTCAAGGTATGCATCTAAAAATGACAAATTAAAAAGGTAAAAGCATGTTGTTTGGGATGTCATTGAACACTTTGATGCATTTTCCATTAATTGGATTGAAATGTCTAAAAACACTATGGCAGAATTTTTAGCTAATGTCGCATTAAAAATGATGATGTAACACTGACTAGAGTTTCAATAATTGAGACAAAAGCCAAACCAGCCATCCTAGATAATGTATACAATTGGCAAGTTTTTGAGGATGATGAAGACATCCTTAAATTTGTACAATACATAGATGACTATGAAGGTCAAAAGATTGATTGTAATGCATTGGTGGAGGTAGTAGATGGACAATTTTTGGAAGTGACATAGTGCAGTTAGAGACAAATGAATACCCAGGGGACTAGTTGAACTAGAGGGTATGTTCAATTATAGTGATGGTCACTTACATCAAGCGTCATCTACAAATTTGGAGGAGTTGGAAGAGGTAAACTTGGGGACTGAATCTTCCCCTAAGTTGGTGTATATCGGGAAAAACTTGTCTCCCCATATTAAGACTAACCTCCTTAATTTGCTAAGAAAGTACAAACATGTTTTTGATTGGTCCTATGAGGATTTGAAGGCATATAGACAAGACTTATTTCAACATGAAATACCTCTACATCCTGATGCTAAGCCTTTTAGATAAAAGCAAAGACCCATTAACCCCCTCCTAGAACCCAAGATGCAACAAGAGTTTATTAAGCTGAGAGAAGGGGGTATTATAAAGCCTATAAGGCATTATTCATGGGTATCAAATTTAGTGCCTGTCAGAAAAAAGAATGGGGACATAAGGCTTTGTGTGGATTTGAGGAACTTGAATGTTGCTTCCCACAAAGACAATTATTCATCCCCACATATGGAAGCTATGTTACAAAGGGTAACTGGTTATGATTTATTGTCAATGATGGATGGATTTTCCGGTTACAATCGGGTATTAGTGAAAGAGTTTGGATAGTTTAAGACTTCTTTTACTACCCCTTAGGGAGCCTATGTGTATGTAAGAATTCCATTTGGTTTGAAGAATGTTGGTACAAATTTTCAGAGGGCTATGGAGGTAGCCTTCAAGGAATTTATTAATATCATAATGGTTGTCTACCAGGATGACCTGACATGTTTCTCAAAGAAGGCAGATGACCACTGTGGTCATTTGGAAAACATATTTTGCAAGGCCTTGGAGTTTGGTATATCTTTAAATCCAAAAAAATGCCACTTTGTTGTAACTGAAGGAAAGTTACTAGGGCACATTGTATCTAAGGAGGGAATCAAAATTGACCCTGAAAGAATTGAAGCTATCAACAGGGTGCTTCAACCAAAAAATATCAAAGAAATTCAGTCTTTTCCGGGTAAAGTAAACTTTGTTAGAAGATTTATTGCAAATTTTGCTGAAATTATCAAGCCTATTGTGAAGCTTTTGAAGAAGGATGCCAAGTTTGTTTGGGATGATGAGGCAACACTAGCATTTGATAAGATTAAATAGACTATTGAGGAAGCCCCAATGCTTAAGTCCCCTAACTATAGTAAGACATTTTCAATATTTTCTTTTGCTTCATATCATACTATAGCAGCGGTACTATTACAAAAAGATGGTGAAGGTTATGAACATCTAATTGCCTTCTACAACAATTCATTGCAAGCTGCTAAACTGAAATATGAAATTATGGAAAAAAAGGCATACGCTTTAGTCAAGGTTGTTAAAGTATTTAGGCCTTATCTAGTAAATGCCCAAATTGTAGCCTATGTACCACATCCAGCTGTGAAAGACATCATGTCCCACTTTGAAGTAACTGGAAAAAGATGTAGATGGATAAGAAGAATACAAAAATTTGATCTTGAGATCAAAATCACAAAGCTGGTAAGAGGTCTAGGCTTAGCCAAGTTAATGACTAAGACAAACTTGGAGGATATTGATATAAATAATGTTGAGATTGAAGAGGTTATGGTTACTAGTATTGAGAGGCAGCCATGGTATTCATATATAGTATACTTCTCTAAGAATGCCTCATGTCCAGAAGGTATGGCACACAACTAGAAGAGAACACTAAAGTTAAAATGATAGAAATATGTTCTTATTCAGGGAGACCTGTATTGGAGGAATAGTGATGGGATGCTACTGGTTTGTCTGGATGAATTCCAAGCTGAGAAGGTTTTGAAAGAGATGCACAATGGGGTATGCGGAGGCCACTATTTAGCTAAGACTACTGCTGGTAGGATAATTAGAGCAGGGTATTATTGGCCAACTTTGTTCAAGGATGCTCATAAGTATGTTCAAAAATGAGATCCTTGTCAAAGGTTTTCTTCTAAACTAAAGTATGTTGGTGCTTTTCCTTTGAATTATGTTATAGTTGAAGCCCCTTTTGTTCAATGGGGCATTGATTTTATTGGAGAGATAATAGAAAAATCAAGCAGGGGCCATAGATGGATCCTAGTGGCTACAGAATATTTTACCAAGTGGATTGAAGCCACACCTACCAAATAGGCCACTAGTAAAGTGATCATCAATTTTTTAATGGATAATATAATAACAAGGTTTGGTGTGTGAGCTAAAACGGTCATGGACAATGCCATGTGCTTGAGGTCTGAGGAGTTTGTAGAGTTCTATGCTAATTATGGGATTATTATGTCATACTCTTCACCATACCACCCACAAGAAAATGGCCAGGTAGAATCAAGTAATAAAAGTCTCCTCAATATTATCAAGAAGATCCTAGAGAAAAATAAAAGGTCTTGGGATCAAAAGTTCAGGTTAGCTTTATGGGCTGACAAGGTGATTGTACGAAAGGCCATTTGTACATCCCCTTTTGACTTGGTTTATAGAGTGAAAGCCAGATTACCTGTGAATAATTTGCTTCCAGTTTACAATTTTTTGTAGATTGAAGAATTAGAAATGTCTGAGCCCATGGAAGAAAGAATGATTCAGTTAGTAGAGCTGGAGAAAATGAGGACAACAACCCATAAAAGGAATATGAAACTTCAATTACAGTCAAAATACCTTTTTGATAAAAGGACTAGTACAAGAAAATTCCAAATTGGTGACATGATGCTACAATGGAATGCAAGAGATCAAGACTAAGGCAAGCACAAGAAATTTGAATCACTATGGATATGCCCTCTAATCATTTTTTATGTTAATGGAAAAGATTCCTACTTCCTTCAAAGATTGAATGGTGAGTTCTAGGAAGTGCTAGTGCATGGACAGTTTCTAAAACAATATTTTTTCATGAGGTTTTCCATGAACAGTAGTGTAGCATCGTAAATTGTACGCACTTGTTAGGGTGGTACAATTTCACACCTAGTTTAGCACCCGCCTTGGCGCATTTTGCATTTTGCATTGCATTTCCACTTTAGCACTTAATTAATCAAATTAATTAGGTCTAAGGTTCTATTTTATCATTCCATATCATAAAGTTGGGCCCTTTTCATTAAAGTGTGCCCCTTTCATTTTATTCCTCTAATACATCATTTAATCAAAAACCCTAATTAAGTCCTATTTTGAACTTGGGGGCTTGATTTCGGGGGTCAAAACATCTCGAAATCACCTGTAACTTCGGGATTCTCTCTAAAATCATCATATCTGACGGCCCTGAAAATTTGGTGAAAAGTTGTCGGGACCATGGCGCCCGACGTGCACATGGTCCCGGACATTTTTCCCAAAATTTTAGGAGCACGATCCAATCATAAAATAAAGCTTAACCCCAAGAAATTGGCAGGATATTCAATCTCTAGGTCGGCCTAAAGTTGAAATTAAGACCTAGGGTTTCATATATAAGAGCTCTCTTTCTTCATTTGAAAGGATCCATATTTTTGTTTCAAGGACCTTCTATGCAGCGAAAGAGCAGATCTTTGAAGACTTCAACAACATTCAACATCCATCCATCAAGCATCTATCAATTTCATTCACCCATTTAGGGCTTTGAAGACATTGAAGAGCAATAGGGGATTACCGACTGAAGATTGGCTTGTACCCCTCCCTTGGGGTTGGGCATGATTTCATGTTGTTTTCATGTCTTTGCATAAGCCTCATTATATCATTTGTATTCATGCTTTATATCACTTTGCATCATGATTTGGAGCACTTACATTATCATTTACAAGTAATTAGGGTTTACTTTCTAGGTTGCTCTAGTTTGCTTACTTGCATTTTAGGATCTTGCACACACACAAGGTCTGCACACACAACTTTTACTATACAACTTGGCTATTCATGGAGGTGGAAATCACCAAAGCGGGGGTTTGACTAAGGCAAAACCCTATATAGCTGCCCACCACACCTTTTCAGATATAAGTGCAGGTTTCGGGATTCAGACGATGCCGCAAGTTGCAGATCCGAAAGAAGCAGATTGAGACAGAACTTCACACCAAGTTTCAGAGCAAAAGATTAGGATAGGGGCGTGGGGCACCCTGGTCCTGCCAAGACAGGGGTGCTAGGCACCTTGGTCCCTAGGACAGGGGCGCTGGGCGCCCTGGTCCTTCTGTCAGACAACAAGTTTTCATCATATTTGACAGCTTTCCAGGTTGCAAAACAGCAGTTTTCGGAGCAGTTTCAAGGGCAGGATCAGGACAGTGGCGCCCGCGCCCCCGTCCTGAACATTTCCACTCAGATTTTAACACCAGGTACACATCTGCATTCTTATCTTGTCCTTGTGTTTACAGCTTTCCATTGTTTAAGTTCAATTCTACAATCTTGTTATTAGTTCATACTTGCACTTTGGGGTTAGGAATTGAACTTGCATCATCTTATCTTTCAATTACAACAAAGGAATAGAAATCCTAATAGGTAGCCTGTGGCTCTCTCTTCCACAGAAAGAAGTAGCCAATTGTGTGATACTTCTAGGCTCTTTCGTATTCCACAAGTGTGTGAATGAAAGTGAGATTAGGGCATGTTTGCTTTGTGTCACTTTTTCCCCCACACATTTTTGGTGAACCCGACGTGAACTCCAATCTTCTCTAATTCTGATTTATGTTTTCAAATTTGAGTGTTTATGCTATTTCAAATTCAAATTTGTATTTACAAGTTTTAATTTCTTGCAAAATTCAAAAATTTAGAGGAAATCTTTGCTAAAATTCAAAGTTGAACTTGTGGATAGCTTAACTAATTTCAAATCTGATTTAGGAACTCATTTGAATCATAAATTTCATTTTCTAAATCTACATTCTAAGTGCTTGCATTGGTTAAGATTAAACATTTCCTTCTATTTTGCATGTGTTATCATTTGAAAGAGGAAAATTGTTGTCATGATGCATTCAATTCATAGATGTGATAATGGGTTAGCTTCCCTTGTTTCAATTTTTCCTTCTCCTAAAGAACCTCCCCCCATCTATAGAAACATTTTAGTGCCTAAAAGAGTTTCTTCCAATCCCTTTGAGACTCTTCTGTTCTCTAAGGATGAAGACTTTAAGAGTGATCTTGACAATTCTCCTAAAATGTGCCCTTCCTATTTAGCTATCCTAGAGGAAGAGAATGATATCATAAACACCTTTCTTAATGTTACTTCTCCTAAAGTTGGTCCTTCCAATGGGGGCATGTTAGTGCAACAAGAGGTTATGAACACTTCTTTCAAAGATCTCCTTCCTAAGCATGAATCTTTGGAGAAATATGTTCATGTTCCTCCTAAAAAACACTCCCTTCATGAGGATCCTTTTGTGCAAGAAGATGACATTATCCCTACATTTCCTAGTGATGGCATTTCCTTTTCCAACAAAATTCCCACTAGAGATGATGAATTAATGATAAATGCTTACCCTTCTCCTAAAGTTTGTCTTACCCATAAGCATCCCTTAGAGAAAGAAGATGAAATAATAAGCAATTTCCTTAATTCTCTCTCCCCTAAAGATCATATTGAACATATTTTGAGGAAAGAGGATGAGTTTAACACATCTATTGATGCTCTCCCTCCCAAGGATGAGGAATTAATAAACAACGTTATCTCCTCTCCCGAAATTGACAATACTTCAGACATTCTTTTCAACAACTTCACTATTTGGGATGAACCATTAGAAGAAGGTATAGAATATTCTCTACCCCTAGCCAAAGGGGATGAAATAAAGATTGAAAACTCCCTTGATAGTTTCTCACCTTCCTTGAATCTCAATTATTCTCCCTCTAAAAATAAAGCATCTCCCTCTCCTCAACTTGGTTCTACTCATAAGGAAACCCTAGTTCAAAGCAAGATGGTTAACATCTCTTTCAAAGATCTCCCTCTCAAAAGTGAGACTTTAGAGATTAATGTTGATCCTTCTCCTAGAGAGTTTATTCCCCATGTAGATCCTTTGATGATAGAGGATGATATGACCTTTCCTAGTATTACTTTTTCTACTAGAACATCAATGCCTACCCCTTGTCTTTCCCCTAAAATTGATTTAATCTGTGATAAGATTTTAGTGCAAGAGAAGACTATCAATAATTCTTCCAACACTTTTGTTCATTCCTCTAAACCATCCTCAATCAATTTGATACATGTGAATGAAACACCTAACAAACCTCTCTTCACTGTCCAAGGTGCTTGTCCTTCTCAAAATTCTCAACCTTTAAATAAGCCTATCTTAGTGGTTCAAGGTGGTTATGCTAATGATTCTTTTTGCACTCCTAAGAAACCTATTATTACTATGCAAGGAGGTTATTCTACTAAGAGCCCTTATGAGTATGCTAAGCAACTGACTAGAGAGAGTTATCATGCGGTTGCTCATACCTATAATACTAGAAACAATAGGCAACCTAATCCTCCTCCAGTTATCCCAACTTCGCTTCCTCCTTCCCAACCTATTCTTCCTCAAGCTCCTCATATTTCACAAGTTCTTGGTAAGGAATATGATCTCATAGAACAACTTAAAGCTACCCCTGCTAAGATATCCCTTTGGGATTTGATCCAAACTTCTTCCGCTCATCATGGAATGTTACAAGATGCCTTGAAAGATTTGAATGTTCCTCCACCTAATACATCTAGTAATATAGTGTCTTTGGTTAACTTTGTGATGAATCCTAAAGCTCAAATTGTGTTTACTCAAGATGAGTTGCCTACTAGTGAAATTCAACATCAATATGATCCCTTGATGATTGTGGTTATCATAAATGACACTACTATAAGATGAACACTGGTAGATAATGGTTCTGGCCTTAATGTGTGTAGCATTAATCTATTGCATAAGATGAATGTGGATACATCCCTTATTGAGCCTGACTCTCGTCCCATTCGAGGCTTTGATAATGTGGCTAAGTCTTCATTAGGTATTATCACCTTACCCATCACAGTGGGACCTGTTACTTTGCCTACTCCTATCCATGTTATGTCGGGAAATCTAACATACAACTTGTTATTAGGGAGACCTTGGATTCACAGTATGCAAGTTGTCCCCTCTACATTGCATAGACAAGTTAAATTTATTTATAATAATAAGACATATACCTTGATAGGTGATACTAATTTTCAAGCTTGTTTGCAAACATCTACTTCCAAAGGGAGTTCTTCTAAGTCTTCCTCTTCTAATGACGACTCTTTAAACAAAATACCTATGGATGAATCATCACCCTCTGATAATCAAAATTCTTTGGATGAGTCTGAAGTTCCTAAAGAAGATTCTTCTCAACTTGAATCTACACATGAAAAGGCTTTTGATCCTGAGAAGGCTCTCACAGAAGACGATTGGGGATCTCTTGATTTCAATCCCACCTTTGTAGGTGAGTATAGGGTTCCTCCTAGAGAGCTTAAAGTTAAAAAGAAGGAAGAAACTAGAGATCAATCAGTCTTACTTGAACCTATGAGCAATAATTTTGTGGCCGCTTCTCAAACTTCTTCTCCTCACACCTCTAATTCTGAAAAATTTGATTCTTTGTCTTATGAAAAACCACCTTTTCTTTCTGAAATGGCTAATCGTTATGGTCGTGGTTTTCACATTTTGGCTAAGAGTGGCTATAATGGAAATGGTTGTGGCACAAATGAACAAGGAATTAAAGTTCCTTTAGAACATAACATGCATGAATATTCATTTGGACTTGGATATAATCTTTCTAAGCCCACCAAAGCATCTAAAAGACCATCTCTCAATGTGAATGCTATATTTAGTGGTGATGATGATCTCACTTCAACTAAATCATCTTTTACTTCTATCAACTCTCATTCCCCCCATAAGGAAATCTTGGCGATGAACAAATCTCTTTATGAATCCCCTCAAATTTCTAAATCCACTTATGAATCTTTATCTCCTATTCATCATAAAGTCCTTTCCTCCAAGGATAAGGCTCTAATAAATTACACTCATCCTTCTTCTAAAATTTCTTGTGACTTTTCTTCTTCAATTTTTATCACTTTATACATGTTTTTGATCTCACTTATAGTTGAGCATTTGGCATGTCATATTCAAATACCTCATTCAATCTATCATGTCTTTAAATAACATTAATGGCTATTATGTTGCTCATCATTATGTGACATTGGTAGCTCATTTACTAGGGGCTCATTGTCATTAATGATGGTACAATTTCAAGTGCAATCATATTTTTGAAGCAACATAATAGCCTAATTTTCTCTTGTTCCTATGGGGACAAGAGTGATTTCATACATCTCTTCCTTTTATGGTTAAAATTTCCCTTTGGGGTAATAGTGTGGAAATATTGATCATCTTTTCTTTAGAATTCTCTTTTCCTAGATATGGGAGAAGATGTGTATTCTCTTTCTTATCCTACCCACTTCTTGTGAGGAGCATTTTACATACACTAATGTCTTGCTTGCATGAACTCATGTGAGTATGTAGTACATTTTGCTTATGTCTAAATCTCTCCCTAGAAGATTGTGAAAGTCCTTATCATTGACCCTATCCTTGGGAGGCAATGATCTTTCCTTATTTTTATCTGAGGACCCACTTTTTCCTATTTCGTGGATGGTGTGAACTTTATTACTTGATGTTATTCCTTGTATGCATTTGTTGTTGTTTGTTCAAGGATTCTCTCTTATAAGAGGTGTAAGTCCTTGACTACAACCTCTTTTGCACTTGGTAAAATACATCCATAATGAATTCACTCTCCCAATCGGGTTAAAAAGAGCGTCATCCTTCATTAAGAATCACTGTCACCTCGCAAAAGAAGGAAGTATTGCATTCTTATTCTTTGCTTTGTCTTATTCTAGAAGGTTTTATATTTGTCTAAAACAATTCCTCTCGGGGATAGGTGTCTTTTGTACAAAGATCTCCTCTCCTCTAAGGATCTCCTTTACACATACTACAAGATATCCCTTTTCAACTATCTTATCCTTGCTTAAAGAGTGCAAAACTCTCTTGCTTGGATCTATGACATTGTTGCATTTTTGGGGTATCTTCTTTTTGTGATGAAGGTAGGTATCCTTTTTCTCCTTTTCTTATGATGTAAACATTACACTTTTTGAGCAATGGGTCATTCTCGGAACCAGAGCACAGACTCTTAGAGCGAGATGTCTCCATTTTTCTTTTATGCAAGGTGATTATTCTCGGAACCAGAGCACAGACTCTTAGAGCGAGATGTCACGCTTTTGTACTATACATATACAGGTTGTAGCATACTCGGGCATAGACTCCTATGAGGTGCTTCTAACCTCCCTTACACACACATGCACGAGGTTGAGTGGAACTAGCAGCATAAGGCTAGACTTTCTCACTCTCCTCCCTAACATGGATCACCTAGACAGACTCTAGGGGCTATTTTTTCATGTCCTTTTTCCCATGGATCACCTAGACAAGATCTAGGGGCGAGAAGTCCATGTTTTCTCTCTCACTATTCTTCTCATGGATCACCAATGGGTGTATTCATGCTTTTTTCCTTTCTTTTCTTCTCTTTGCATTTTGTTTCCATTTACATCCTTCATCTTGTGTTAGATAACTCTCAAATCCTCACACTCTTTGTTGTGTTGGAATTGAGATTTAGTCCTCTTTCTTACCAAATGATTCTCCATTAGTTTTTGATCTCATATCAAATCTTCTTGTGAGCATTTGTCATCAATATTCTTTAACAATTCGAAGAGGTAAACATGATACCCTGTTTCAACTCACTAAAATTAGCAAACCGAAACAGGGGGGGGCATATAGCTACCCTCGAATTTTCATCACCTTCCATAGTAAGCATTAGGTGATTTTGTGATCTAACATGTGTTTTGTAGGTTGTGGTTCCTAACTGAGTACTGCAGATGCCGCTGGGGGCTTCGTCTGACAACTTATGGATATATCCTTTTTCAAATAATGTTTACTTTTCTATACTTTAGTTTGCATATGCACGTAGTTTTCATATGACCGCTAAAGTGGGGGCTAAATGTAGCGTCGTAAATTGTACGCACTTGTTAGGGTGGTACAATTTCACACCTAGTTTAGCACCCGCCTTGGCGCATTTTGCATTTTGCATTGCATTTCCACTTTAGCACTTAATTAATCAAATTAATTAGGTCTAAGGTTCTATTTTATCATTCCATATCATAAAGTTGGGCCCTTTTCATTAAAGTGTGCCCCTTTCATTTTATTCCTCTAATACATCATTTAATCAAAAACCCTAATTAAGTCCTATTTTGAACTTGGGGGCTTGATTTCGGGGGTCAAAACATCTCGAAATCACCTGTAACTTCGGGATTCTCTCTAAAATCATCATATCTGATGGCCCTGAAAATTTGGTGAAAAGTTGTCAGGACCATGGCGCCCGGCGTGCACATGGTCCCGGACATTTTTCTCGAAATTTTAGGAGCACGATCCAATCATAAAATAAAGCTTAACCCCAAGAAATTGGTGGGATATTCAATCTCTAGGTCGGCCTAAAGTTGAAATTAAGACCTAGGGTTTCATATATAAGAGCTCTCTTTCTTCATTTGAAAGGATCCAAATTTTTGTTTCAAGGACCTTCTATGCAGCGAAAGAGCAGATCTTTGAAGAATTCAACAACATTCAACATCCATCCATCAAGCATCTATCAATTTCATTCATCCATTTAGGGCTTTGAAGACATTGAAGAGCAATAGGGGATTACCGACTGAAGATTGGCTTGTACCCCTCCCTTGGGGTTGGGCATGATTTCATGTTGTTTTCATGTCTTTGCATAAGCCTCATTATATCATTTGTATTCATGCTTTAGATCACTTTGCATCATGATTTGGAGCACTTACATTATCATTTACAAGCAATTAGGGTTTACTTTCTAGGTTGCTCTAGTTTGCTTACTTGCATTTTAGGATCTTGCACACACACAAGGTCTGCACACACAACTTTTACTATACAACTTGGCTATTCGTGGAGGTGGAAATCACCAAAGCAGGGGTTTGACTAAGGCAAAACCCTATATAGCCGCCCACCACACCTTTTCAGATATAAGTGCAGGTTTCGGGATTCGAACGATGCCGCAAGTTGCAGATCCGAAAGAAGCAGACTGAGACAGAACTTCACACCAATTTTCAGAGCGAAAGATCAGGACAGGGGTGTGGGGCGCCCTGGTCTTGCCAGGATAGGGGTGCTGGGCACCCTGGTCCTTCTGTCAGACAGCAAGTTTTCAGCATAGTTGACATCTTTCCAGGTTGCAAAACAGCAGTTTTTGGAGCAGTTTCAGGGGCAGGATCAGGACAGTGGCTCCCGCGCCCCCGTCCCGAACATTTCCACTCAGATTTTAACACCAGGTACACATCTGCATTCTTATCTTGTCCTTGTGTTTACAGCTTTCCATTGTTTAAGTTCAATTCTGCAATCTTGTTATTAGTTCATACTTGCACTTTGGGGTTAGGAATTGAACTTGCATCATCTTATCTTTCAATTACAACAAAGGAATAGAAATCCTAATAGGTAGCCCGTGGCTCTCTCTTCCACAGAAAGAAGTAGCCAATTGTGTGATACCTCTAGGCTCTTTCATATTCCACAAGTGTGTGAATGAAAGTGAGATTAGGGCATGTTTGCTTTGTGTCACTTTTTCCCCCACACAAGTAGGTTAGGTTTTCTTTTGTTTGTTATGTTTTCTTTTGTTAGGGTTTTGTTGGTCTACGTTCCAGATTTTTTACCAAATTCTTGTGTTGGTCTTGCATCCAACCATCCCTAGTCAAAGCCGTTGTTATCAGTGTTTTGGATAATATCGATGTCTTACCTTTTATCCTTGAAAGTCTGTCAAAATTCAGAAATTTGACTTTTGTCTACAAATCCATGGCCAAAAGGGTTTAGGGTTTTATATTAAATTTCAAAGTCTTTAAAAAATTAAACCTTTGTGTCGCATTATCTTCATGTCACTTCTATTTTCCCATTACTTTTTCCACTTAAGTGAAAGGGTCACCGCATCATTGAAAGGGGGGCCACTTTATGTTTTAGGCTTAGGCGGGTTCCTTTAATTTTAAAATAGTTCGCATATTTTCCTAAGTCCTATGTCTTTTCCTATGTATCTGTCAGGTTTCCTAAAGATCGAGCAAGTTCCTTTTTGATCTAATGGTGGTCTCTATACCATGACATAAAGTTGCTTGATGGATATTCGTTGCGACATGGCGACCAAGTGGTGGGGCCTGTGAGAAGAGAACCGCTCAGGCAAGGTAAAAGTTGAGAAAGTCTAAGGAAAATAAGATGGTCGGGGGGAAGATCTGATGGTTATCATGATACTGCAAGATGGATAAGTGGTGGTGGCTAAGTTCTGAAAGTTTTTTAAAAGATCAAACGGTTAGTTCAAAATGATCAATGGCTGTCACTATACCATGACATAAAGTTGCTCATTAGAATATCCATCGCGATAGGGCGACTAAGTGGAGCCAAAGCCTAAGGTGGGTCTGACGGTGCTGATATGGCAAGTGAGTTGGTGAATAGGTGGATCTACTAGCCAAAGCCTAAGGTGACATGCGATAGAGCAGAGGGTATAAAACCAAGGTCAAGTGGCGGGCCCGACTATTTAGAGGAGTCCGGGTGAGATAACAATCGAGCATGTTGGATGTTGATCCAACGACTGTCGCAATACCGCAATGGAAAGGTGCACATTTTATATCGATCGTAGATTAGCAACAAAGAAGGCCCAAGGTAAAAAGGTGGGTCCAGCTTAAGGCGAGGTGGCGGACAAGTGGCACCCAAGTAAAATTTTGGGACTATCAGTGGTTGTCGTTGTACCATGGTTGTGAAGTGCCCAAAATGTTATTCCTTGTGACTCAGCGACAGACTGCCAATAGTCCCAGTGGTTAATTTTAATATGTCTTGTGTTGGTGGTTAAAGTAGGCGGTTAAGTTGTGACTGTTCTTTAAAGCCTGAGTAATAATGAAGTGATCCAATAGCTATCATGATACCGCAAGGGAAAGTGCTCATTTTGTAACCTTTGCAGATTAGCGACTAAAAGAGAATTACTCAGAGGAAATCCTTTCTGGTCCATTGGCGCCAAAATTTAAATTTTCAAAAGGGTTATATTGTTTTGAAGTGTAAATTTGCAGAGAGGTATTCAAGGGGATTTGCAGAGAAAATACTTGTGGTTTTGTGATTTCTCTAGAAACAAGAATGGGAAATTAAGTATGTGATGAAAGGGACAGGGCAAAGGAAGAATCAACCGATGCTCAAATATCTAGTAATGCTCTGGCAACCAGAAGCAATTAGTTCTTGCAACAATTTTTTGGAAATCACAATTCTGAAGAATCAAAGGCACCTGGCACTTGATCTGCGAATACTGAGTAGTCAGTTGGCCCTTCTCGGGCTGGTTAACTGATTTGTTATGCTTCTTCTTCGATGGAAAACAATGTAACCTTTTTAGGGGGGATTATGATTCGGAACATAATATTTGTTTTCTAGGGAAGTCTAAAGCTTGTAGCATCCATATCTCTATAAATGGATACCATGACTACTTAGAAAAAGAACACAAAATTTTGTAGCTAAACTCTAGCAAAATTAATACAGGCCATTTTCTAAGAAATTTTTGAGTCAGATATGTTGTACTTGTAATCTTTAGAGGGAGAAATAAAATATACAATCCAAATAATTTGATCTCAGACTTGTATTGTCTCTATGTCATTGTACTGGTGTTCATTTCATTTAAGTAATCAAGGATTCTTTATTTGAATGATTTGTTAAGCATTTAATGAAGTTGCTTTAAGTCTTTTTCTCAAGGAGGAAATATAAACATACTTTGAACAAAGTCATTGATATTAGTATTTTGGTGTGGATTTGATAATGAAGTCTGGTGCAAATTAGGACTTTGTATATGTCAGTCATATACATAGTTGAAAAATCACTAACTTGTGACTTGTGTACAAGTTTCTTTTGTCAGGTTGCAGTCTGTTGTAGATGACTCTATTGCCCAGATAAGGCACTGGTTTACATGTTGGTTTTTGTTTCATTTTGTGGTCCTATTCAAAAAATCAAATCAACTTTCCATTTTATGTTTAGTTGTACTAGTCAGTAAGGAAAGTTTATAGGAATTTACACTGGTTTTCTGTAAACCTTTTTCTATTTTTGTAAGAAAATAGTTATAATGGGGTTCACCTACCCAAGCTTTTATAAGCTTAAAGTGTAGGAGGTTTCCTAAATTGAAATCTTGTCTTGTTGTTTTTATTTCAAACTTTTTGTTGTCCTCTTCCATTGTAGCACAGAGGCAGTAACTTTCACTTTTAAAAGAGAGGGAACAAAAGTTTTCAAAATGGAGAATAACAAGATAGAAATTTAAAAAGACTTAAGGGGAGATAAAGAGAGAGGACATAAAGAAAAATAGATAGAGAGAGAGAGAGAGATCTTTAAAAATACTTTAAGTTGAGAGAGAAAAAGAGAGGACTTAGAAAGAAATATAGCGAGAAAGATCCTTAAAAAGACTTAAGGAGTGAGCGAGAGAGAGAGAGGACCTATAGAAGGACTGAAAGAGAGAGCTTTAAAAACACTTTAAGTTGAGAGAGAAAAATATTAAAGAGATGACCTATCTTAGATCTAGAGGGATCTTAAAGAGAGAGACTTTAACATCCTAAGTCACATGATACAATATTTAAATAGAATGGTAAAGATGCATACCTATTTTTTCTTTATAATATCTTTATTTAATTCTTCACATAATTTTTGTTCCTTTGTACATGAATACTTTCATGCACTCTTATTTTGTCTTGTCCTTTGATTTCCTATCTCATTTTCTTGAAACTGTGCTCCTTAAAAATTTGTCCTCAATCTACCTTATAGAAAAAAAATGTGAATTAATCTTGCAATTTTGTTTCGAAAAAATGAAAATATAAACTTCTATTTATATGTGATTGTGATTTAAAAAAATTAATTCAGTCAGCTAGGGGTTCAAATGAACATTGGTCGTTAAAAATTATTAGGTTTGAATGAACATGGTCATTACAAAAATGTTTGCGCATATTAAAGGGATTCATTCAAACCCCATGTTTGAATGAACACCTCCCATGTTGGTATATAATTGTCATTGATGTCAACATGATCAAATCTAGGTTCTTCTAGTTGAGTATGCAAGAAGAGGTGCATATAGGTTGGCTTCATGTTAACGTTGCAGAAAAGGATGAGTTGAAGATGTACAAATGGGTTGAACTAATGTGTTTCAGAGTTTGCATCACATTCTACATCAGCCTCATAGTATGTTGAATCCATCAAGTTTAATCCATGTTTGTTGCAGATCAAAAAATGTTGAAAACCTCTATTATGGTAGGTTTTCGATGGGACGTCATTTTTATCTCATCGACATGTCCCTTTTTTGATGAGACAAGGCTTATCGGCATGACCGATTTTGCCTTTTATCATCCTTTATATCTTATATTGATAGCTTCTCCTTTTCAATGTGATGGGTGTTATGTCTAGGCAATGTGGTTCCCTTTCAGCATAACTGTTTGTGGTCTTGGCAATATTGCCTTGTTTTGGCGTGACATGGTGTTTTGGTGAAGGTCTTTTCACCTCTTATCAGCCTTTATGTTCTATGCCGATAGAGTCCCTTTTTAGTGTGATGGACATCTGGCCTTGCCGACATGGGTTCTAGTTCGGTGTGACATTACTCGGATCTAGTCGACATGCCTTCATGCAGAGCTACAGGATTAGCTCCTTTTAGTAGGATCATCTAGTCGCACAATTACACATTAATCCAGACCATTCGATTGAAGAAAATTGGTCTCCATTTAGTGCATGAGTATCCTTGGAATGTCAAGCCCACTTCTCCCACATGTCTATTGATACTCATTTGGCAGTTGCTGATTGGTCCACCCAGGTCATGGTTTATTTGTGTGGGGCCTAGCCAAGTTTCTTATTGGTCTATCACATCTGACTGAAAAAGTGGAAGCGTATCTCTTTCATTCCTAAGTTTTTGTTTCTCCCAATCGTCTGATCTTTGATGTAGACCCCACCAAGCATCTTATATCTTATGTTGTGTGCTCACATCCAACTAAAAAAATTGAAGTCATTTTATTCTCAGTTTTGACTTCTGGTCGATCACCGATAGCAGAGCCCACTTTGTTCGAATGTCTGCAAATATCCAGGTTGTTGTAGTTTGTTGGTTCATTTTAACTAAGCTAGTTAGATGCATGCCCCTTCATCTCTTGTGCTTTGTGTTGCCATGTGGTGAGCCCAGGTTGTTCATGAAGGGTGTGTGGGCCCCATGGTGGAAAGTCTTTTTTGCCAAGACTTTGGCCTTCGGCGAGAGATTTACTCTCTCCACCCTTTTGGTGTTTCATAGAAATATCCTTTTGAGAGTGATATGCTCTTTGTCTAGACGAAGGGCACTCTATGTCGATGTGACATCAAGGTGATCCTACCGACATCATTTCTTTTTGGTAGGACTTGGAGGTCCGACAAGACCTATTTTTCATTCCATTGCCCTTTGAATGGTATGTTGATTTTCTCTTTTTGGCATGACGGTTGGAGTGTCTTGGCGATAAGAGTTTCTTCTTCATTGTGACATTGAATGCATCTTGCCGACACTATTGTTTTTCTTTGATGTAACTTGCCATTTTGGCATAACTGCAAATTGCCTCTTGCAAACTGTGGAAGCTATAGTGATAAGAAGGTTTTCACTATGATGGTAATAGAGTCTGAGCGAAATACTTCCAAATGTACATATCGACCAAATGAGTTGATTTTGTTCTCACAAGTATAAGCCAATAGTTAAATTATCCACATTGGTAGTTGACTCTAGTTGACCAAGTGACATGGAAGATAAATTTGATGATGTGAGGCTTGCAGAATGAGTGAATGTGTATCCAAATGATAAAATCCATTGCGTGAAGAGATGGTGAACATAAATGAAGTAATTTTACAATCAAATCAGAGAAGTTTGAGCAAGTCAAGAAAGTATTGAAACTACATTTAATGGTAGTCAAGTTGCAGAGCATGTTGTTAGTTCATTAAGAGGCTCGAGGAAAACCATCAAACCTAAGATTACTGGATATAGTAATCTAATCTCAAAGATACAATCTGAATTCAAAATAATACCAAGGGGAAATATTTATTATTGATGGCTATATGTCTAAGAGGGATGTATAGATAATCCAAACCACTTGGTAACATGATTTCTCAGAGGCTAAGAAGATCAAATTTTTATATTCACTCTTGGAGGTAAAATCAAGAGAATATAGAGATGGCCGAATGAAGATGTTTTGATGTGATATGTAGTAGTTGAATGCAATGAGTTTCCTGAGTTGTGTTAGTAAGAGTGACATCTAGTAGAGGGAAGTATAACCAAGTGTGTGCACTCTAAGTGTAGTTGTTGAAGAAATAGTACATAGCAGGCAGAGAGAGTGATTATGTACTACAAGAAGTCTGTCTCCATTCTAAGCATAGATAGTGTGTTGTAAAACATAAAGCGTGTGTATCAAAAAGAGAAGAGAGAGCTGCCAAAAAGAGAGTAATTATCCCAAGGTGGTTTGAGTTGCAGAGTGAATAAGAGAAGGAGAAAAATACAAAAGGGAAGAGTGTTGTAGACAAAGAAATAGGATTGAAAAGGTGTGTAATGTTGGTTAGAGAAGAGTTGGCTTTCAGAGAAAGTGTGTATACAGAAGACATAAGTGCATAAAAGAAAGAGTAGTTGTAGGTAGAGCTACGGTGTATGCAAAAAGAATGAAGTGCTTGTGGAGAGAATGGGACAAGGCATAAGACAAATAAGGTAAAAGGCAGTGAGAAGAAGATTGAACTAAATTGTAGAGTACATATGGCATAGAAAGGATATTAGAGAGTCGGCATAAAATCAGAGTAGCAGAGAGTGCATAAGATCTATGTAATAAGGTTTACAAAACTCATTTGTAATAAGGCTTTTCATTGTATTGTTTTTATCCATTAAGTCAGTGTATTTCTCTAAGTGGGTGCTCAAAGCAGAGGTAGGTGCTCCTTTGAGTAGGTGCTCATAAAATTAGGAGTTGGTGCTCCTTTGGGTTGGTGGCCATAAACTTTAGGGGTTGGTGCTCCTTTGGGTAGGTGCCCATAAAATTCAGGGGTTGGTGCTCCTTTGGGTTGGTATCCATAAATTTTGTAATCAATTTTTCACCGTGAGGCTGCATTGGAGCAGTAGACTCCAACAACTATTCTCACCGAGGTTTTTCCCACATTAGGTTTTCCTCATAAATCCTATGCCATATGGTTTGTCTTGTGTGTGACTTTGATTTCTTTGCATCTTTAGTATTTTTTATTTTTTATTTTAAATTTTAAAGATTCACTAATTCAACCCCCCTCTCAGTGACCTCATTGTGTTCCTTCAATTGGTATCAGAGCCCTAGTTTCCCAGATAGATAAGCTTTCTCTAGCTTGGGAAGATTCTGGCATGTGAACACAATGGTGATGTATGAATCATCTTATGCTTATTTACCTAGGTTTGATGGCATAAACTATGTCATATGGAGTTTAAGAATGGAAGTCTATTTTTCCTCCTTAGGTTATGATGTTTTGATGTCAATCAAAAATGGATACTCGGTCCCTACTACTCCTCCAACTCAGCCTAATACAAAAATAAAATATGAGAGAAATGTTGAAGCTAAGAAGGTTTATCTTAGTGGACTGTCTGAATCGGTGTCTTTGAAGGTCAAGAAGTGCAAGTCTATAAAAGACATATGGAATAGGTTGAAGAAAATCTATGGAGAAGAGTCGGGTATTGTTGGATCAAATTGTGAAAGGAAGAAAAATAAAGGAGCGGGAAAATGTGCAAATGATAAAAGTAGTTCAATTAGTTTCTGAAATAGAGATGAAAAGGAAAGTCACCTATTCATGGCACAAGAGATCCAAAATGAGGTGAAGACATCAAGATGTGATAGTGGATTCCAATCTAGCAAGCATCACTTATTTGGCAGTGAAGAAAAAGGTGAAGAAGATGTTGATGCTGAAGTTGATCTTGAAGTAGAATTATTGTGTGCTCTTGAAGAATTAAACAAAATAAGGAAGGAATATTAAAGATACAATAAGTCAACCATAGAGGAACAAGAACAACTGAGAAAGAGTCTTGAATAATCTAAACAAAGTATCAACATCATGAAAACTCAACTAGAAGAAGATAAGAGGATAAATGAAGTAAAAAAATCAGATTTGGATGCTAAGAAAAAGGTGTATCGAGAGTTGGAGCAAGAAGTTGTGAACCTAAGAAATGAACTTGAGAAGTGCAAGGATGACCTTAAGATAAAAATGATTCAAAAGGAATAGCCAAGGTGGATAATGATGGTTTCATAAAGGTTAAGGAATTAAGGAAGAGCTTAAGAAGACCAAGATATGTTACTCCAAGGACACCAATGAGAAACACTGATACAGAGAGTCTTGGAGCTTGATCCAATACACCTTCTTGAGTGACTTGTCTTAAACAAGGATCACAACTCCTCCTATTGAGGTTGCCACCTCAATCACACACACACACCACTCTAGGGCTCCAACCACTCCTACAAGGATCACAACACACAACCACTTTCAATGGACTCACAATGAATCTACAAAGTGTCTTTAAGGTATTTTGAGGCTTTTAGCATCACCAAACCCATCTCTATGGGTTCCTAACCTTTCTAGGTCTCTATCGGGCTACAATAGGCCTAATTGAATTAGCCCTCCCTAGGCGGTTTTAGGGACTTAGTTCGCAAACTTCCCAAACAAGGCTAGAAATAAATTATGGATTTGAGTACCCTTTTTTTAGAGTTACAGACAATACTGAAAATTTGCATTTGGGTTATCCATACAAATAGGGTTTTCAATAGTGCATTATTTTTTAGGGTTTAGGCCTCATCAAGTGACTTCGAAAGATGGTTTCAAAACCCTTCACCAGTCAAATCATCTTCTTAAACAAATTAAGGATTCTTCAAGGGAATACTCGGGTATTTCCAGCCATGTGACATTTTATCCTGCACCAATCCCCATGTTCTCTTAAAACACACTTCTTCTGATGTCCTAACTCACCTACTCCTAGCGGTAAGCCTAGGTCTTCATTGTCTCTCCTCCACAAGGTCCTGCAAAATAACAAAACCTATCCTAAACCTATGTACAAACCCTAACCTATCATTCTTATTAATTTCAACAAGTGCCATCAATGAATGCTTAGGTTGGAGCCATTTTTTCTCTTGAACCCTACTTGCAAGGGTTTTACACCAAGTTGCAAAGAATGGATGATATCTTTGCAACTATAGACAATCAAACCTGCAAATCAAACTTAATGAAAAAAAATTCAATTAACACTCATGCCCTACAATGAGTTTGTACAATTAGGTCTGTATTGGATCGTACCAAGCAATGAAAACAAGAGAAAACTGTCAAAAAAGGTGAAAGGCAAGATTGCTTCAAAATCCAAAAACTTATTCTTGCATTCTCAATCCTCCAACCCGTACAATGAAGTGAATTTTGGCTTTTATGTTGTTGGTTCAATTGGTTCAACCAACTTTTCAACACCATCTACCAAAAATGCAACTTTTGCAAAAATTGTAAAATGTTGCTCAACAACCTTTACACCTTTTTACTCCAAATATGCAACTTTGCACTCTAATGCATTTCAAGACTCCTAAAGGTCCTCACACACCCTTAAAGACCTAAACACAATACAAAATACCATATTATATGATAACATTCATCTGCAATAATTCTCCTATGATCTACCTTAACATTTCACTTCTTAGGCCGACAACATCCTGAACACAAATGACTCAAACCAAAACTTGAACAGCTCAAACATGGCTCTACTAAGTCCCAAATGGTTGTTCCATTATTACATCATAAATACAACACACAAAAATTGAAAAAGAAAACAAAAATTCAAGCTTGGAGTGTGAGGTTCTTTGCACCAAACACCTTCAACAACAATAACTGGTATGCTTCTTCATTCCATGGTTATTGCTTCGAATGCAATGCATATGGACATAGAGTTTCAAATTGTAGACTTATGCACATACCTCCTCCTAGTTATGAAAGTAAGAATCCTTTATTTTCTTCTCTTAGAGATGTCGATGTCACATGCTATCAATATAATGAATTTGGTCATAGAAGTCATCAATGTAGGAGAAAATCATTTCAGTGAAATGAAAGCCCCTACACATACTTTTTCAACAAATGCAAAATATGACAACTATGGTCAACATGAAATAATGGGTAGAACTTATGTAGGACATGGACATACATGGAACAAAAATAGGAGTATCCCAAAATGGTCAAGAAGGTTGTTTGTTCCATGAGTCGGTCACAAAGGTATGGATTGGAAAAGGAGAACAAGTTAGTTCAATAGAAACCTCTCTACTCCTCAATTTGGTATGAAAATAGTATGCTACACTTGAAATAATATTGGCCACACTACAAAATACTATAGAACAAAGTTTGTCAAACAAAACAAGATAATAGATGTTGCTCCAAAATTTGCAACTAAGAAAAGGACATAGATCAAGCAAGTCTAGAAAATAAAACAGAATGTTGATAACAAGAAAAACAAAATGGATGATTCAATGGTCCAACATGGTGCATTCCATACACTGGTGACATCTCCTAAAGCTTAAGGAGGATTAAAAAATTAGGGGGAGTTAAGCATGAGAATATCTTCTACCCCCAAATTCTTTGAAAAGAATAGTGGAAAAATATTAAGTTACAAAGAGGGCTCTATTGAGAATTGTGATTGTTCATATGTATGTTGGTTGATGTGTAATTTGTAGAAGATTGTTGTATTCTTGTTGAGTCCATTTGAAATGAAGGAGCTTAGGCCATGGTAGCATATCATTCCTTGACATTGTTGGCATATAGATCACTGTGAAAAGGCATTCGGTTATAGTTTCACATTTGCATACATAAGGTTGAATATAGCTCCAAGTCCTGAAGATATTTTGAAGACAGGCCACAATGTGAAGATGGATCTAATAGTTATGTGTATGTAACAACTTATGCTATGTACATGCAAGGACAAATATCGCAAGAGGATTGATTGATGTAACATACATGAAGGTCAAAGAAGGTAGTGGTGAATGTTGGTATTTGGGACCTTATCCAAGGTCCATATCAACTTATAAGGATAACATAACAACCTGAACCATGAGGATAAAATACAGTGATACCTTTTGCAATTCGAATAAGTCATTGCAATAGTATAAAGATAGCATGAATGCCATGGTTCTCCATGATTCTCATAGTATGGACAAGCACGTAATTTTCAAATTGACTTTGCATTGTGACTCTAGAAGACAAAGGGGATTAGGATAGTTTATAATAGTCATGATTTTTCAAAGCACATCAATCATAAAGCCCAAAAAATTGTGTATCAGCTCAAGTGTTGGTATCAGAGGACATGCCAACAAGAGAGAAAATGGAAGAAAACAAATGAGAAAATGGAAATTATTAGTTGTGGTTTTCAGGAGGAGCTAAGAGATTCAATTTTTTTAGTCCTTGAACCCATGCATATGCATAGGATGCTACTGCATATTGTTTTCATTCTCAAGGGGAGATAAGTAGAATATGAACATATCTTATATTGTAATAATGGTTCATCTGTCTTATAGGCAGAAAAAGTGTATGATACAGTTGTCATAGGGGGAAAGTATTGTAAATTATTAGGATCATTATTTATGAAAAATTGTTTTAACTACCAAAGTTTCATTAATTAACAAAGGGAGTCTTTTATATTATTGGTAGTAGATGCATTTGGTTCAAGGGGAGCTTATTGGTTATATATTGTACATCCTTGAAGCTCATTCTAGTTCATAGGGGGAGAAAATCATTGTCAAACAAGGTTATTAAGTCATGTATGCTTAGCCATAACTGCAAATTATAGGTTCAACAAAATGCATATGCACGAGAATAACATTGTATAAGGGAAAAGAGGAGTGTCTCAGGCAAATACATCTGACATTCACAAGTGTAACATTTTTATTAAAAAAAAGTGGTCTGAATCAGAGGGGGGAAAGTGTTTATGTGTAGTTCAATCATCTTATCTACTTGTTAGAGGCTAAGACCCTTTACCATTATTGTCAAAGGGGGAGAGGTTTTCTAAGTGTTGAAATCAATACCAAAGGGGGAGATTGTTGGTATATAATTATGATTGATGTCAACATGATCAAATGCAGGTTGTCCTAGTTGAGTATGTGAGCAAAGATGGAGTGCAAATATGTTGGCTTCATGCTAAGGTTGCAGAAAGGGATAAGTTGCAGATGCACAAATGGGTTGAACTCACGTGTTTCAGAGTTGGCATCATGTTGTACATCGGCCTCATAGTGTTTTGGATCCATCAAGTTTAATCCATGTTTGTTGCAAATCAAAAAAATGTTGAAAAACACTATTATGGAAGGTTTTCATCGAGACATCATTTTTATCTCATCGACATGTCCCTTTGTCGATGAGACAAGGCTTATCGACATGACCGATTTTGCCTTCCATCGAATTTTATATATTATATTGACAGCTTCCCTTTTCAATGTGATGGGTGTTATGTCTGGGCGACGTGGTTCTCTTTCAACATAACTGTTTGTGGGTCTTGACGACCTTGCCTTATTTCAATGTGACATGGTGTTTTGGTGAAAGTCTTTTCACCTCTTATAGGCCTTTATGTGTTATGTCGATAGAGTCCCTTTTAAGTGTGATGGATGTTTGGTCTGGCTGACATGGGTTCTGCTTCAGTGTGACATTACTTGGGTTTGGTCAACATGCCTTCATACGAAGCTACAAGGTTCACTTCTTTTAGCTGGATCACCTAGCCACACAATTGCTCATTAATCCAGACCATCCGATTGAAGAAAATTGGTCTCCATTTAGTGTGTGAATATCCTTGGAATGTTAGGCCCACTTCTCCCACGTGTCCATTGATACTCATTTGACAGCTATTGATTCATCCATCCAAGTTGTGATTTATTCATGTGGGGCCTAGCCAAGTCTCTTATCGACCTATAACATCCAACTGAAAAAGTGAAAGTGTATCATTTTTGTTCCTAAGTTTGTGTTTCTCCAAATCATCCAATCTTTGATGTGGACCTCACCAAGTATCTCATGTCTTATGTCATGTGATTGCGTCTGACTGAAAAATGAAGTCATTTTATTATCAGTTTTGACTTCTGGCTGATCTCCGATCTCCAATAGCCTCGCCCACTTTGTTTGAATGTCTGTAGTTATCCAAGTGGCTACAATTCATTAGTTCATTTTGGTCAAGCCAATTAGGTGTGGGCCCCTTCATCTCTTGTACTTTGTGTTGCCATGTGGTGAGTGTAGGTTGGTCGTGATGGTTGTGTGGGCCCCGTGGTGGAAAGTCTTTTTCACCAAGACCTTGGCCTTCAGCAAGAGATTTCTTTCTTCTCTCCACCCTTTTGGTGTTTCATAGAAATATCCTTTTCAAAGTGATATGCTCTTTGTCTGGAAGAAAGGTACTCTATGTCAGTGTGACATCAAGGTGGTCCTGTCGACATCATCTCTTTTCAGTAGGACTTAGAGGTTCGACAAGACCTATTTTTCATTTCATCGCCCTTTGAATGTTATGTCAATTTGTTCTTTTCGACATGTCTTGGTGATAAGAATTTCTTCTTTGTTGTGAAGACAAATGCATCTTTTTGAAACTATTGTTTT
Organism: Cryptomeria japonica; assembly: GCF_030272615.1. Classification (NCBI taxonomy): domain Eukaryota; kingdom Viridiplantae; phylum Streptophyta; class Pinopsida; order Cupressales; family Cupressaceae; genus Cryptomeria; species Cryptomeria japonica. Next base: position 821,957,134 of record NC_081411.1, on the reverse strand, counting down.
TCTTTGGTGTAACTTGTCATTTTGACATGACTCCAAATCGCCTCTTGAAGACTGTGGAAGCTATAGCAATAAGAAGGTTTTTGTTGTGATGATAATAAAGTATGGGAAAAAATACTCTCAAATGCACATATCAACCAAATGACTTAATTTTCTTCTCATGGGTACAAGTCGATAATTAAATTGTCCACATTGGAGGTTGACTATGGTTGACCAGGTGACATGGAAGATAAATTTGATGAAGTGGGGCTTGCAGAATGAGTGAATGTGTATCCAAATGACAAAATCCATTATGTGAAAAGATGGTGAACATAAATGAACTACTTTTATAGTCCAATTAGAGCAGTTTGAGCATGTCAAGAAAGTATTAAAATTGCATTTAATGGCAGTCAAGTTGCAAAGCACATTGTTGGTTCATTGAGAGGCTCGAGGAAAACCATCAGACCTAAGATTATTGGATATAGTAATCTAATCTCAGAGATACAATCTCAATTCAGAATGATACCAAGGGGATATATTTATTATTCACGGCTATCTATCATAGAGGGTGTAGCATCGTAAAATTGCATCCCTTGCAATTTTCGACTGCATTTGGGTCTCTGCCTTAGTGTTTGTGGCCCTTGGCCTAATTGAAGACCTGATTATGTGCATAAGCATCACAAATGTGAAAAAATTTGACTTTGCACTTATCCTACATCTTGATCCTAGCCTAAAATAGGGCAGGTTCAGGGCATGGCACCATGGTCCTTCCTAAAAGGGGACCAATTTACACCTTTTTTTCCATTTCAAAGTTGAGTGGTATTTCCCTCTCCATGTCGGCTTATGTCAAAAAATTAGTCAATTAACCTGATAGGAAGGTATATAAAGAGGATTTACCCTCTCATTTGATCATTTACAATTATCTATCACATCCATCAATTAGAAAGAGTGCATATACAACATCAAGCATTCAAGAGCAATTGAGCATTTTCAGTCTTCCTTCAAGCCTTGTAGTAGCAATGAACTCAAGGATCAAGTGTTGAAGTGGAGTTCTACATCCTATTTCATGAAACCCTAATTCCATGTGGAGGCAAGCAAAACTTCACAAGGAGGTATAATCATTTCATTTTCAGTCATAATTCAGCATCTCCCTCAAAAGGAGATCAATCATTTCAATTACATTTATCTCAATTTCATGGTTAAGTCCAAAACTAGGGTTCGACCGAAGGCAAGCCCCTATTCCCAACCTATTTCCCTTTCTTTTTGTGTGTAGGAAATAGGTGCACTATTGTAATTCTAGAAATAAACTTCAAACATAGAATGAGAAAACCCTTTTCGACATGCGAAAAATTCAGAGGACCAAGAGGCAATGCCATGGTCCCTTCTTTTTCAGGGTATTTTTGAGGTCAGATCCAAATCAGCTCATATTGCTTAGATCAGGGGCATGACTGAATCCCGAACCTATAGCTCTGTATTTTCTCAGTTTTGTCCTCAATTTCAACACTTTACCCTAAATTAGCATTTCAACTTACAAAAGAGGGAATATCACATCATAATCAATCAGTTCACTTAATATTCAGTCCTTATATGATTTGTGATCAAATCTAGTGGATTCTTCTCCTCTTTTGAAGGTAAAGGAAATCCCCTCAAAGCAAAAATTGATTTGGTGATTTATCCTTCTATGTTGCAAATTGCCAAATCAAAATTTCCCCTTTATAGAGGGATGTACATAGAATCCAAAGTGCCTAAAAAATGATTTCTCAAAGGCCGAGAAGATCAAATTTTAAATTCACTCTTGGAGGGAAAATCAAGAGAATATAGAGATGGTTGAATGAAGATGTTTTGATATGATATGTAGTAGTTGAATGCAAAGAGTTGTTGGAGTTGTGTTGGTAAGAGTGAGAGTTGGTAGAGAGAAGTATAACCAAGTGTGTATACTCTAAGTGTAGTTGTTGAAGAAATAGTGTGTAGTAGGCAGAGAGAGAGTGAAAGGTAATTTGCACTACAAGAAGTATGTGTCCATTCTAAGAATAGATAGTGTGATGCAAAACATAAAGAGTGTGTATCAAAAGGAAAAGAGAGAGGTGCACATAAGAGAGTGATTATCTTGAGGTGGTGTGAGTTGTAGGGTGAATAAGAGCAGAGTGTTGTAGAGAAAGAAACAGGATTGAAAAGGTGTGTAATGTTGATCAGAGAATAGTTGGCTTTCAAAGAAAGTGTGTATACAAAAGACATAAGTGCATAAAGGCAAGAGTAGTTGTAGGTAGAGCTAATGTGTATGCAAAAATAATAAAGTTCTTGTGGAGAGAAGGGGACAAGGCATAAGACATAAAAGGTAAAAGGTGGTGAGAAGAAGATTGAACTGAATTGCAAAGTGCAGATGGCATAGAAAGGATATTAGAGAGTTAGCATTAAAATTAGAACAACAAAGAGTGCATAAGATCTATATGTTAAGGGTTACAAAACTCATTTGTAACAAGGATTTTCATTGTATTGTTTTTATCCATTAAGTCATTGTATTTCTCTGAGTGGGTACTCAGAGCAGGGGTAGGTTCTCCTTTAAGTAGGTGCTCATAAAATTAGGGGTTGGTGCCCATAAACTTCAAGGGTTGGTGCTCCTTTGGGTAGGTGCCCATAAAATGTAGGGGTTGGTCCTCCTTTGGGTTGGTGTCCATAAATGTTGTAATGAGTTTTTTATCATGAGGCTGGATTAGAGCAGTAGACTCTAGCAACTATTCTCATCGAGGTTTTTGCCAAATTGGATTTTCCTTGTAAATCTTAAGTCATATGGTTTTTCTTGTGTGTGTGTGACTTTGATCTCTTTGCATCTTTAGTATTTTCATAATTTATTTTAAATTTTAAAGATTCACTGATTCATCCCCCCTCCTAGTGACCTCATTGTGTTCCTTCATGCCCAATATGTTCACTTGAACCCCCTTTGTTCAAAAGGGTATGTTATTTGTAATGGTGAAAAAGGGTGAATGATGGAGAGATCAAGAGGAATGATTTTCTTCCCCTTGAGGAGAGATGAAAGTTTCACTATGGATTTCCCTTCAAACACCTTATTCACATTACATTTAAAAGAGGGGGGAATTGATGCAGAGGGTCAGGGGTTTTAGGTGATTTCAAGAAAATATGTTTTCAAATGCTTCACACTCCTTGTAGTTACCTAGTGTTTCCAAGGCACCTTAATGGTTTTAAAAGGGAAAATCTCAATCCACTCTCCACAATGACTCCTAAGGTTGTTAAACACCTATTCCAACCCAAACCAACAAGATTCAACTAGTTTCAAAGGTTCAAGTCTTCACCATGCTCTTAAACCCCACTATGTCTGCTACTAGCCCTAGAGCCTCAATTAGGCCACCTGAGGCTGAAATAAATTGTTTTCTCCAACTTTTCCCAAATAAATCCAAAAACAAAATATATTTTCAGACACCCTTTTCGGCTTACTACAACATATCAAATATTGAGGGTAGGTTGTTTTGGACCGTGCCTTTGCTGTCCTAAGATTGGGACAAATTTGCTTGCCAAAAACCCAAGTTTTACAAAGCAAGTGTAAGAAATAATTCTTCCCCAATATTGAAACTCTCAACAGTGTTTACTTATGCCTCAAAACTAATTAATATCCAATAAAATTCGTTCTATGTGCTCTTTTAATGTGCAAACCCCAAAACCCTCACCATTAGGCTCCAAAACCGAGGATTTTCTAATTAAGACCTTTCCAATCACTTCCAGGGATCATTCAAAGTCCCTTCACCATCTCCTTGGTCATATTAACCAACTTCAATCATCAAACTACCCTCTCCAAGAGGTAGATCTTCTGCTGCTATAAGTTTGCTATGCTTCCTACTCACTTCTCCCTCATCAAACTCATGGTGTACACCTGTTAAAACACACTTCCTGCAAATGTTTTGGTTAGGATCATAATTTACATGTTAGATAGAGCCTCCTCTATGAGAAACAGGACCTTACATCCATAGAAGGGCTCCAAATTGCATTTTGGGCCTTCAATGCCAATGACACAACTCAGAAAATTTTAGGACAGTCAGCACAAATGACAAAATCTGAGCAAAACCTGCTACAAAATCATTCCAAATCAATTATTACAATCTTTAATGAATGCCCAAGACTTATACCATGAAAGATCAATCACTTTCAAGCAACAAAAAACAAGAAATTGCAAGAAAATGAAGGTTTTATTCACTTTTTCTGTTAAATCCGTACAACATCCGTACTGTAGCATCCAACCACACCAAAATGGAATCCCAAGGTTTTATAATACCTTCCCCTAACTTCCCAAACTGAAATCCATCAGTTATTCATGATTAAAATGCTTAACAAACAAGTTTTTAGCTTTTCCCCCCAAAATGACACTAGCCACTATTTTCAAATTTTTGAATTTAAAACTCTTATGAAATGGACTTCTACCCCAACCTAATGACTTCTAAAGGATCAAAATGATTTATCAAATAGTTCTAAACACCTTTGAGACCCTTACCAATTCTATACCCATGAAATCCTATATTTGGTCCTATGGCCTTATTAGGTCCATTAGGACAATTAATCATTACATTAGGATCATTACAATAAAATGCCATAATTGGCTTCAAGACATCATAATTGAGTCTATTAGACCCATACACCTCCTTGTCATGCTTCCATGGTGTCCTCCAAGTTGTCTTCGTGCCTAGTGCCCTTGCACTAGGAATTCACTAGCTCCAATCTCTTAGGGCAAAGATTGAATACTAAATGAATTGATAATGGGATAGAAATGACAAGCTAGCCCCTCTTTTAGAATGGAAAATGATTGAATTATGTGTTGTAAGACTAAGTGTAAAAGTAGCAAAGAACTGATTATAACTCGAGATAGAAGTGTGAGATGAATTTGTGCACTTGGATCTGGCTATAATATGTCAAGACGAAGCTACCCTACGAATTTGAAGAAAAGTTGTCAAGATTGTGATGAAAGTGTCCACGATCCTTCAGAAAATCCATAAAACAAAAAGGGTTTCTTCACCTTTGCAAATGGAGTCTGAATCTGCAAACATAGTTGCGTACCTGCAATCTATACATAGAAAAGAGAGGAAAAGGGGTCAGGATTGGGTGTTTGCCTTCAAGTCAAACCCCAGTGTTGGAATTAACCAAATGATGAAAGAAAGTACTTGCAAGTAAATATAAATGAAAGACTGAAATGTAAGTCACCTCAAGGGAGGTTGTAGATAGAATGTACGTAGGTTTTCTTGTATTAAATTGAATGTTGAAAGGGATCTCATCTTCAATGGTTGAATCCTTGACTTGAATGCAACACCTAGCCTTGAAGGGAGACTTGAGAATGCCCAATGCTAGAAAGGAATGCTTGAATGGTTGAATGCTCTTGAATGCTTGAATGTGTGATCTCATATATCTCAACTTATCCCAAATGGGAGGGCAAATGCGACTTATATACTTGTCAATTAGGGTTAATTGACTGATTTTTCATCATACACCGACACAGGGAAAGTTTTTCCCACTTTATGCAAAGTCCAATGCAAAGACAGGATAGAGGGGGACACAAAATAGGGCAAGGATAAGGGCACCATGCCCCTTTCCTACCCTTGTCTCATGATAGGAAGTAGGTTCAGCAGTGCGAAGGACTGAACAAGGCATTTTCTGGGCAAGTCTCAGGTCTCTGATCAGGCTTATAGGGATTCAAATCGCCAACATGAAGACCCTAATGTGGTTGCAAATTGCAAGGGTCAAAATTTTATGACACTACATTTACCCCCACTTTAGCAGGAGTATAAGCATACACCAATACTGTCAGTAAAGTACAAGGAAACAAGATTGCAAGACTTCTACTACGTCAAGGATGCAAGATGCACTAAGCCCCCAGTGGACTAAGGATCTTACGACATCAATTGACAAAGTAAAAGGGAAGATCGAGAAGGGAAAACCATGATTGGAAGTAGCAAGGTTCCTCTCACTATGAGTCACATAAAAGATACCAAAATTATAAATAAAAGTTGAGTTCACTAAATAATTCTAAGTATCAAAAAGGAAAATATGAGAAGAGTGTATGCCCCCATGTTAAATCGATCGTGCGCACCTTATCGGAAGCAATTTCTTTAAGGTGGGATACACCCAAGAGAGAGAAGAGAGGGAGCGTGTTATCACAAGGATTTAGCCTCTAGTTGAGGAATAAACCCAAGGATAATGAACACCAAACACGAGGTAATTTCTCTTTCCTTGGGGTTAGTATGCTCTATGATAACTCATGTATATCATATATGTATGTGTGCATATAATAATCGTCATTCCCCAAAGAAAGGACACTACCTTGGAAGAAATAGAAGAGAGGATGTCTTTTGAGTCAACATGAAAGAGACCAAAAGAGATCTCAATGCTTTGTATCATCATCAAGTAGACATTGAGGGAAAAAAAAAAAGAACACGGATACACATAGAAGAATGGTCAAAAAAGAGAAAGAAAGGAGAGATAGAGAAGATCTATAGTGCTAATATTGCTAATCTAGTGCGACATCTGCCTCTCGATCTTGTTGATCACTATTTTGAGAAGGCAAGAAACATGCTAGAGGAGCGACATCGAGCATAGAAGATGGAGCTACCACAAGATCCAAACAAGGACTATGCTCATGTGGTAAGTCACTTTGTTCGATTCTAGGAGCTAGGATTAGGGTTTGTGAAAATTTAGTTGATAAATGCTTGTCCATATCAACATATTTGTAATCACAATCAGAAGCATTAGGAGTTGTATTTCCATCATGAATAACATTTTCACTCATTTCTTCATCAAGATTTATAGAAAGAGGAGCACAAACACGAATAGGAGTAAAACCATCACATGTTTTTTGAAACTTATGATTTGGAGATGTAGGTTCAACATCTTGCTTAGGAGAAAAGGGAATCATGTTAACTATTGGAGTCTTGGGAGATTGAATGTTTTGAGGAACAACTTCACAAGCTTGAGCATGATGCCTTCGTTGGCAAAAGACTGAGAAGGAGGAGGAATATTTATCAAAGGAGGAACAGTCTCCTTTGTGATAGTCGAAGGTTTCGGTTGAGGTCTTTTAGGTTGGACAAGAGGATAGGAAAGCCTCTTCTCTCTATAAGAGAAAGGAGGTGGAACTGCACCATATAAAGGAGGAATATTAGGTGTAGGAAGGAGACCGAGTCCATCATGGGGAGGTGGTACAGGTCTAACCTTAGGAGGAATATTGTTGTGCTTCTTAGGAGAAGACATAGTCACATCCATAGGAATAGGTTGAGGATTTTCCTTAGGAGGAAGATTAGTCCTATCCGTTAGGGGAAGGATTTCATATTCAAGAAGGATGGGAATGTCAAATGTTTTGGATCTAGGTTGACTCAAGGATAAGATAATATCTTTCTTCTATTTTTGATAAGACTGAAAAAGAGCATTGCTCCTTTGTGGAAGAGATTGAAATTTCTTAGGCCAAAAGAGATCAATAGGAACACTAGGGCTCCATTGTGAGGAAATTTTTAACACTTATGAATAGGATAAGCAATAGCCTTCATGGAAGATAGCCAAGGGTAGCCCAACTTCACACAGATTTGTGTGGAAGAGGGAATGATAACAAAGTTGGCATCCATAGATTTAGTGTGAAATTCATCAGGATGGGTGATAGAACCAATGGTAGGACAAGAGAATCCATCAAATAACTTCACAACCACATTAGAGTCATCATAGATCGGTTTGCAATCGTAAAGTGAAGAGATACTCCTTAGTGATGACATTAACCATGCAAGAGGGATCAATAAGAGCACCATGGCAAGGTATGTCCTTAACCTTCACAACTATGTATAAAGTGCAATCAGGTGCCCTAATGTTCTCACTAGGGTCAAATGTAATACAAGGATCCTTAGGTTTCTTTTGTTTTTCTATCATATTCACCAAATTCGGAGTTGTGGTAGTAAGATCATAAGGAGAGAAAGAAGTATGTTCAGTCTCAATCATATTAGAGGTATGAGAAGGCAAAGGATTAATGAAAATATTAAGGTTTTGATTAGGAGGAGCTACTAATTTATTTCCCTTATCATTCACACCTACCACAGATGGTATTATTATCAATCAAATCTTGAATCTTACTTTTCAATGCAAAAAATTTCTCAGTATCATGACCAGGCTGATGATAAAATTGCAAAAAGGAATTGCTATCAAAATAAGGGGATGCAAGCTTAGATGGGTCAACTGGTTTGATAGGAGGAAGTTTGATAATACTTCTTTGTAACAACTAAGACATAATGCTATGTAAAGATTCATTCAAAGGATTAATTTGTCTTTCTCTTTTAAACAATTTAGAAATAGGAAGCACACCTATTATAGCATTCACATTATTGTTGTTGATTGTATCGTTGAACTTGATGAAGCTTTTTATTGGTTTGAACTTCGCAAACGGTTGTTGAACACTCTCCCCCTTATCACTTGGAGCCATAGGAGTAGATTGCTCCATTTGACTCAAAACTAGTTGATAATTGTGGAGTGTTGTGCACAACTGCGGAAAGTAAGTAAACTTAGACAAAAGAAGCTTTTCCCTGATATCTTTTTGCAAATTAGAAATGAAAATTAGTTGAATATCGTTATTAGGTATAGGAACAAAATTTGAGGACACAAATGCTTATATCTACTAATGAAATCAGTCACTTTTTATTTAACACCTTGTTTACAATGCATTAAATTAGTCAAAGTGATTGTAGGACCAATGTTGTTTTGAAATTGTTGAATGAGAGCATTTGCTAATTGTTGAAAAGAAGTGATAGAATAAGAAGGCAAAGAGAAATACCATTGTAAATCCTTATCTCTTAGTGTTCTTGTAAACAATTTTGCAAGCAATCTTTGATCATAAGCAAAATCAGTACACAAGGTTTGAAATGTTTTAACATGTGTGAGAGGATCACCTTTTCCATTATAGAGTTCCAATTGAGGGATCTCAATGTGCTTAGGTTGAACAAATTTAACAATATCAAGAGAAAGTGGGCTCGCAACATCAAATGTGGGCACACTAAACTTGGATTGACTCATGGAAGCAATTTGTTGTTGTAAGGAAAATACAGTTTGAGCAAGATTGTTAATGGTCACTTTGGTAGAAGAATTGATGTTAGACATGGTTGATTGAGAAGGTGGTGTGATGTTATTGAAGGAAGGAATGGATTGAGAATAAGGTGGGGGGACATTATGATAAGTAGGCATAGGTGATGATTGAGTAGGAAATGGGACACTTAAAGGAGGAATAAAATTGTTGAATGAATTGCCCCCTTGTGTCACAGTGATTGGTTGAGGAATAATAGGAATACTTATGGAAGACATAGGTAAAGATGGAGGATTAAATGAAGAAGAGTGATTGCCCCCATGACCAATGGTTGTAGGAATGCCATTTTGAGTTGATGTAGCCATGATGTTTGAAGTAAAAGTAGGAATACTAGCCATGGGAGTGGTCAAAGGAATAGAATAATTGTTTTGATTCGAAGGTTGTGAATAACCTAAGTTCTCAGCACAACTCTTTATAGGAATGATATTAGAATCAACAATATGAGAAATGCCACACAATATATCAATTCCATTCTTATCACTTTGAATCGTGCATTTAAGGCCTTCAATTAATGGAAGAGCTTCACTATTAGTGTATTCTTGGGACATCCATTATTGAAAGTTATCAAATTGATTGTCCAATTTTAAAAGTTGATCTATGGAAACTCTAGTCAAAGATTCTTCTTGTTCATCATGGGATTCATCAATTGGATAGAGAGGAACATGATCAGGATGGCAAGAATTAGCATTATCCTGATTAAAGAAGTCACCCAAATTATGGTCCATCTCCTCGGTAATTAAACCTTGGGAAGCCTTAATTCTAATGATTCGTCTAATGGGGATAGTATAGGTAGGACTAATAGTGGTCAAACTCATGTACTAGAGGGGAAATTGGAAATTTTGAATTTGAATTTTGAATAATAGGAACAAAGTACACAAAAATTGAATAATGCAAAATTTGAAAAATTAATGATTAAACAATTTGACTTTGTTGGAAGAAAAAAATGACACAATTTCCAAAAACAATTTTGATGATAAATGAAAGGAAATTGGAATTTAAAATTAGGGCCAATGGGATACCACTTAATTTTAAAATTGATAAAATCTAATTAATCACTTAATTTTTTAAAAATTCTTAAAATTTGAAGGTATTTTTTATTTTAGAGGGATCAAAAATCGACAAAATCGGCCAGTTTTCTGGATTTAAGCTATTAAATACGGTCATAACCATCTCCCAAAATTTTGGGAAAAAAGCCAGGGACCGTGTTGAAACTACACACAATCTGACCAACTTTTTTTGAAATTTTTAGGGATGAAAGTCACGATGATTTTAGAGCGAACCTCAAAAAATTGGCGAATTTTACGATCTCTAGATAGGCGAAATGAAGGTTTGAATGGCAAAATAGGATCCTATTAGAGTTTTGAAAAAAATGAGGAATTGAATTGAAAATTTGAAAAGGGTCAAACCTAATGGATAGGGACACCTTGAAAAATGTTTAGAAAACTGAAATTGATTGAAATTGGTTGAACTTTGCACAAAATCCAATTAAATTTGAAAATCAAGGTTTTAGGACCTAACCACTTAATTTTTAAAATTTTGAATGTTGAAAAAAGGAGGGAAATTGAAATTTTGAATTGGAAGACAGAAGATAAGTTTGAAAACAGTCACATAAAATTGAATGGAAATTCAATTTTTGCACAATTTCAAGATGATTTTAAAAAATTAGGGTTTTGACAATTAACCTCTTAATTTTGTGAATTTGATTTGCAAATTGAACAAGACAATGAAGAAATTGAATTTGACAAACAAAGCAATTTTCAGATCTAAAACAATAGATGACAATTTTTACAAAACACAAGTTCAATTTCAATTTTCAAAACTAGGGTTTTGAATGAATTAACCACTAAGTTTGCAGAAAAATTAAACTTGTAAATGAAAAAGATGTAATAATTTTTAGAATAAAGCATGTAAGACGTCAGGTTCACCAAAATGTAATGGTGAAAAAGGGTGAATGATGGAGAGATCAAAATGAAAGATTTTCTTCCCTCTGAGGAGACATGAAAGTTTCACTACGGATTTCCCTTCAAACACCTTATTCACATTACATTTAAAAGAGAGGGAAATTCACTAGATCCAAATGCTTAAGGCAGAGATTGAATACTAAATGAATTGATAATGGGATAGAAATGACAAGCTAGCCCCTCTTTTAGAATGGAATGTGATTGAATTATGTGTTGTAAGACTAAGTGTAAAAGTAGCAAAGAACTTATTATAACTCGATATAGAAGCATGAGATGAAGTTGTGCACCTGAAAATGGCTATAATATGTTGAGATGAAGCTACCTTGCGAATTTGAAGAAAAATTGTCGAGAGTGTGCTGAAAGTGTCCATGGTCCTCTAGAAAATCCATGAAATGAAAAGGGTTCCTCCACCTGTGCAAATGGAGTCTGAATCTGCAAACACAGTTGCGCACTTGCAATCTATACATAGAAAAGAGAGGAAAAGGGGTTGGGATTGGGGGTTTGCCTTCAAGTCAAACCCCAGTTTTGGAATTAACCAAATGATGAAAGAAAGTACTTGCAAGTAAATGTAAATGAAAGATTGAAATGTAAGTCACCTCAAGGGATGTTGTAGATAGAATGTAGGTAGATTTTCTTGTATTTAATTGAATGTTGAAAGAGATCTCCTCTTCAATGGTTAAATCCTTGACTTGAATGCAACACCTAGCCTTGAAGGGAGACTTGAGAATGCTCAATGCTGGAAAGGAATGCTTGAATTCTCTTGAATGCTTAAATGTGTGATCTCATGTATCTCAACTTATCCCAAATGATAGGGAAAATGCGACTTATATTCTCGTCAATTAGGGTTAATTGACTAATTTTTCATCACAGGCCGAAATAGGGAAATTTTTCTCGCTTTATGCAAAGAGAGGACAAAGGGGGGCCCAAAATAGGGCAAGGACAAGGGTTCCATGCCCCTATCCTAGGAGGACACGCCCCTTTCCTGCCCTTGTCTTAGGACAGGAAGCAGGTTCAAGCAGTGCGGAGGGTAGAACAAGGCAGTTTTCAGGGATTGAGCAAGTCTCGGGTCTCTGATCAGGCTTAGGGATTCGAATCACCAACATGAAGCCCTAATGTGGCAGCAATTTTATGAAACTACACTATTCAATCCCTTGATTTCCTCTCTCTCCCCCTCTTCTTCCAACATTTTATAGATATTTGGCCTTCGAAGCTCAAATTAACATTTCAAATGAAATCAACTTGACAAACCAAATTGTATGATGGTAGTCATCGAAACAAGCTTTCCAACAACTATAATTTTAATATATTTTCATTTTATTATGATTTTTTTTTTGTTATACTGAATATAGGTTTTTTATTGAATAACAACTTCTTTGTTCTACACAAGACGAAAAATGGTAAATTAACTATGTATGCACTAGGTATTGATGTCCTTGTTCCAACAAAAAATAAATTGAATTTTGATACATACAAAACAAGTTATGTGCAACGACATACACCTATTTCTAGATTATAATTACTTTGACTTGAAAAATTAATAAAAAAAATATGCAACAAAACGTTATGAAACCAAATGCAAAAACTACATATCATTGTTACAAATATAAATTTGAAATAATCATAATTTTATCCCTTTTAGAAAAAAAGTTATACACCGTGACATGCAACTCACTCTTTAAAAATGGCATTTTCTATTAAAAACTAGTTATCAAAGGAGATGGAAAAGGAAATGCAATTTGACTCCTGCTTTTTTTAATATGTTTAGAATCTACATTCAAAATGCCACAAATCACTAATTTTCATCATCTTCAAATTCCTCACAGTTTAGCAATTATAGGTGTCATAAAGTGAAGATTTACTTCAAAAAGTTCATTTCAATGTCAAGTTTGGCCAAAAAGTGTAACCCACTATTGTGGGGTCACCCCTGACAATTCAGTGAAAACCTGAGTCTTCTATGGTTCCTATCTAGATCACTTGGTTGTCTAAGACACAGTTGTGAAATTTGCTACAACTTTGTTCTTTTTAGACCCTCTTGAAGAAGATACACCCTTGAAAGCATCAACACATGAGTTGAAAGAAGATTCTTTGAACTGAGTCATCGTATGCTGATAATCAGTGAGTGTGAAACAAATATTAGTAAAGTTTGAATAACAATTAAGAGCCAACTTCTCCCTTAATGCCAACTATAGATTTTCAATAAACATCCTTTGCAAATCACTATCTGGCAGAGCAAAGGGAATCTTTACATAGAGATTGATTGATAATGAGAAATAAAATCAGTAAGCCTCTCATTAAGGTTTTACTTACAGTGAGTAAGGTCCGCTATAGTGACCTTGCTTCCAATGTTTGTTTGAAACCTTGTACAAAATGCATCCATAAATTGATTAAATTTTTTAATTGAATCCTTGAGCAAGGAATTATACCATTCTAGCATGAACCACTTAAGAGACTGAAAGAATAGCTTCAACTATATGAAATCCAAATCATGATAATCACTACAAACAATCATAAGAGAATCAATGTGAACATTAGGATCTCCTTCTTCATTATATCAGTCAATTTTCAATGCCTTAGCCACTTAGGGGATAATGGTGTTCAAGAATCTCAAGTCGAGTGGAATACAATGATAGTAAGCAAGAAGCAAAGATTGATTGGCAGCAAATGCAAGGGTGGTATGTTGTTGCTACAATTATCCCATATTCTATAAAATGGTGTTTAAGACAAGGTTATTAAGTTGGAGGAGGTGGTGGAGGTGGAGGAAGAGTAGCAGAGGCACAAGAACCAACACAAATCCCAACACCAACGCCAGAACCAATACCGACACCTTCACCAATGTTGGCAGAATTATCCTGTGCAATGAAAGCAATAGCCATGCCAGTATATCCCAGGGGCATCTAAGAGACATTGATACTAGGTATAGTGCCACCTGATAATAGATCAATAATAGGTCCAACATCCACCTTGTGTACTGACACTCTAGGGATATCGACACCAATTTATATGCCAGTGGTGTTAGACTGATTTCCTAGGTGCAGACCTCAACAAGGGGTACATGATACCTTACAATCATAGAAAGAACCCTTAACACCTCTAGGTCCTTTTTGTCTGAGATAAGCATATCTCTCAAATTATGAATTATAGAACTAGCCTAGGGGAGGACATGTTTTTGACCAAGAAATCCCTTGAAGTCCCTCGGGTTCTTTAAAGATTGAATCTGGTCAAACAAAATTGTAAGAGTAGACTCATGATCAACAACAAGAGGAGAACCTAGGGGAGTATTCATTGGAGTATTGTTCCAAGAATTATTTTGTGAGTTAGATATAGAAGAGTCCCTCGTGGCAATATTCTTAGGGAATGGAATGGAAGAAAAAGGATCATTTGAATCCATAGTATCCCATAACATCGAGTGAGGTCAAGTAGGGTTGTAATGATTTAGAGGGATACTTGAAGTTCTCACAACAATCCCAGAGGTAGTCTAGGTCATAAAGCTCATAAACAAGCTCTATAACACACTGATAGCTTTGAAAGTATGCAATAGAGGAACCCGACAAAAGTATTGAAATGATTGTTTAAGAAAAGTGTTTTCATAGAGTTTTAAAAATAAACCAAACAAACAAGAGACAAGCCTTTCATGTTAGGTTCACCAAAATGTAGAGGGGGAAAAAGTTGTTGGGAAAATGGTATATCAACCTTGCATTTATATGAGGTTACTATTTATAGTACATTTTTGTTTGAGCACGAAATGGTGTGAAATTCTCCCCAAAGCTTTGGATTGGCTAGATAAGCATGCTGGTAAATCTTCATCGTAAGATCATAGCTAGTTTTGAAGATATTAAAGTTTTCATTTTTGGAGGGTGTGATGAAAGGTTTAAATTTAATTTTGAGGACTTTAGATCCTCTAAAAACCTCTGAAAAGTGGGTGTAATGAGGTGATAGATAAATTCGTGAGATTTCTGACACATCAAATGGTTCATCAATCGGACACCTAATTCACAAGTTATGGCCTCCGGATGTTTGGACTCCTGAAATAGGAAATATAAAATTGCATCAGACACTAAATGAGTTGTAAAAGGGAGAAACATGTGGTGATGTGTGTTTGCACATGTCATGGGGCATCTAGGATGGAGATAAGGTCAACTCTACTTTATTGGGTAGTTTTAGCCCGTGGTTTCATAATATTATTTGACGGTTTCTTGTATTGTATCACTTATATATGAGGTGCATGAAATAAAGGTTGTGTGTAAGAGTCTTATGGCTATTGAGTTACCTCCAAATCTCTAATTAGTGGTACTCCTGTGAAGAGCTTGTTTGCAAGTATATTGTAATCTATTATGGAATGCTGAATAATATATTGAGCTGCTTTTGGAGTGTGGGGTTTCTCTCTCGAAAGGGTTCCCCATGCAAATCATTGTGTTGTGGTATGTGTGATATTATGTTAAGTTTCTGTAACTGTCCTAATGATCTATAAAAGTTTTGTAATACCCTCCTCTCAAGGTTAGTGTAGGAAGTTGTTTCGCTACATAACTTCATTACAAGTGGTATGAGAGCCTGATCACCTTTGGTTTCAATTATGGGTTGTTGGGTTTTTTGAACTAATCTATATTTGAGTGGGGAGCTTATGTAGAAGAAAATTTTTGATATTGTTGCAGGAATTTTTAGATGGCAAGTTCATCAGGGAGAATAGAGGTGGAAAAATTTAATGGAAGTAATTTTGAGATGTGGAAGCTGAAGATGGAAGATCTGCTAATAGTTCGAGATTTGTGGGATGTTGTTGATGTGAATGTCTCAAGACCTACAAATCCTATTGTGGCTACTTGACGTGATATTATGGAACAAAAAGCCAAGAGTCTAATCAGATTGTGCTTGGTAGAATTTGTTCTGATCAATGTCCATAAAGAGAACTCTACAAAAAATTTATGAACTAATCTTTGCTGAAATGTATCAAGCGAACTCTTTATTGAATTAGATTCTCTTGAGGAAGAAATCATATTCCTTGAGAATAGAAGAGGGTGGACAAGTTATAGACCACCTGGAAGCATTTAATATGTTGGTGGCTCAATTGGTATCTATTGGTGTTAAGATGGGCGAAGAGGATAAATGTCAAATCTTGCTTTGTTCTTTTTCTGATTTGTGGGATTCTCTTGTTATAGCTATCATTAGTACTTCTATTGTTTTGAAGTGTGAAGATGTGGTGGGTACCCTACTTGGTGAACAGATGTGAAGGAAGGTATCCATCAGTTTGAAGGAAGCTCTAACTGTTCATGGAAGACCTAAGGAAAAAGGCAAGAAGAATGAGAAATGAAATAAGTCCAAATCTAGAGGGAGATCGAAATCTCCTAGAAAGTCCAAAGCTATTTGCTAGAATTATGGTAATTCAGGTCACATTCGTAAGGACTACAAAGAAAAAAAGAAGAAGAAAAAGAAGAAGTTTGATTATGATTCTGAGTCTGAGAAGGAAGATGGTGATGCATTCATCACAACTTTGGCTACTCATGCATGGTTAATTGACTTAGGTGCATCTTTTCATATGACTTCCAATAAAGATGGTTTTTTAATATGAGAAATTTAATGGAGGTAAGGTGTACTTGGGTGATGATTCACACTTAGATATTGTTGGTCATGGTAAAGTTAGGATCAGGTTTCCTGATGGTAGAATAAAAAGGATTAGTGATGTGATTCTTATCCCTAGTTTAAAACAAAATTTACAATTTGTGAGCAAACTGATAGATGCAAGTGTGCATGTAGACTTTGTTGATGTAGCATGTAAGATGCTTAAGGGTGCTATGGTGATTGCTGGAGGTGTCAAATTTGACACTTTGTATAAGTTAGAGGCATACACTGTTGAGTGTAATAGCACTTCTATAAAAAGTAAATTTGTGGATACTTCGTTAGAAGATTTGAGGGTTTCACCTTTAGTGGATGGACATGACTTTAGGGTATATAAGGGTGCTCTTTCTTCTGAAGAAAATTTACCTACAGAGAAGACTATGTTATGGCACCAAAGACTTGGCCACATTGGAGAAAAGGGTCTAAGGACATTTAAAAATAAAAACCATGTTGAACGTTTGAGTAATTGTAATCTTGACTTTCATTTCTGTGAGCATTGCATTTATGGAAAACAAAACCACGTTCAATTTTACTCGACTTCTCATAAATCTTGTGGTGTTTTAGATCTTATTCATTCTGATGTGTTTGGTCTTGTAGATGTTCCTTCCATTGGAAAATCCACATATTACATTTCATTTAGTGATAATTTTAGTAGAAGGACATGGGTATACTTTTTAAAGATTAAATTTGAAATTTTCAGTCGTTTTAAAGAATTTAAAGCAATGGTTGAGTTGCAAACTAGAAAGAAAATTAAATATTTCAGAACTGATAATGGCGGTGAATTTTTCTCTAATGATTTTGATAGATTCTGTAAAGATTGTGGCATTAACAGACAAAAGACAACTCTGTATTCTCCACAACAAAATGGAGTTGTAGAAAAAATGAGCAATACACTGATGGAGAAGGCTAGGAGTATGTTGAGTGGTGTTGGTTTAGAAAAAATAAATTGGTTGAAGTTGTTGCCATTGCTTGCTACCTGATTAATAGGTCTACTACATCAGCTCTTGTTGATAAAACACCTATTGAAGGATGGCTAGGTCACAAGCCTTCCTTAAGACATTTTAGAGTTTTTGGTTGCGAAGCATATGCACATGTGCTAAAGGAGAACCGAACAAAGTTGGAGAACAAGGTTGTGAAATGTATCTTCATCAATTACAGTTATGGTGTGAAAGGATACGAGCTTTGGGACCCTGTTGTACAAAAGGTAATTCATAGTAGAAGTGTTTATTTAGAGAAATTAAGTCTCCTTCTGTTACATTGCAATTAGACCAAACTAAGCAGGAAGATGTGATTCAATTATGTTCTACGCCTGAAATAATTGAATTGAGACCACTTGATAGGCAAGAAGTTGAGGAGAGCTCATCTAGCATTGAATCTTCAGAAGAGGATAAAGAACCTCCAACTTAGCTTGTTTGAAGGTTTACAAGACATAGAAAACCACCTTAAAGGTATTCACCTGATGATTGGAGATTTATTTTTTCTTTGAATACTAATGTGGATGAGCCTATATCTATAGAAGAGGCATTAGGTATGAATGATGTAGAATCCTGGAAGATTGTCATGAAAGAAGAAATGGTATCTTTGAAAAAGAATGATACATAGGATCTTGTACCATTGCCTGAAGGACAGAAGCTCGTTGGTTGTAAATGGGTGTTCAAGAAAAAGATTGGTTTAGATGGAAGCATTAAGAAGTATAAATAGAGGTTGGTTGCAAAAGGCTACTCTCAGGTTGAGGGTGTTGATTATGGTGAGATATTTTCTCTTGTTGCAAAAATGACATCCATTAGATTTTTGCTTTCTATTGTTGCTTATTATGATTTAGAGGTTGAGCAAATGGATGTGAAAACTACTTTCCTTCATGGTGATTTGGAGGAGGATATTTATATGACACAACCAGAGCACTATTTGGTGAAAGATAAAAGTAACTTGGTCTATAAATTGAAGAAATTTTTGTATGGCCTCAAACAGAGTCCTATGATGTGGTACCAAAAATTTGATACATATATGTTGAGTTTGGGATTTGAACGTTCTAAATCATATCACTGTGTTTATTATAAATCTAATGGTGATCATTTCCTGTACATTGCATTAATATGTTGATGATATGTTATTCATTGGTAAAGGGAAAGGTATGATTTCTAAACTAAAGTCTCAACTTGCTGCTAAATTTGAAAGGAAAGATCTTGATGCAATGAAACACATTCTTGGGATGGAAATTAGAAGAGATAGAGTGAACATAAATCTATGGCTAGGCCATAGTAAGTATGCAAACTAAGTATTACAGAGGTTCAACGTGCAAGATTGTAGACCATTATGCGTTCCCTTTATAGTTGGAACAAAATTGTCTATTTTAGATTGTTCTACATATCCATCAGAGATGGAAGACATGAGTAAAGTGCCTTACCAGAGTGCAGTTGGAAGTTTGATGTATGCTATAGTATGTACTAGACCAAACATTGCCCAAGCAGTGGGAGTTATTTCCAGATATATGTCTAATCTTGGTAGAGTTCATTGGGATGTAGTCAAAAGACTCTTCAGATATTTGAAGGGTACCTTAGAGTATTCTTTGTGTTATCATTTTAATTTGGTTGGAGATGTGATTTCCCTTAATATTGATGGTTATGTGGATTCAGATTGGGCAGGTGATATTGATAGAAAAAAATCCACCAGTGCTTATGTGTTTACTTTATTTGGTGGTGCAATTAGTTGGATGAGTAAGCGAAAGGATGTGGTTGCTTTGTCCACTATAGAAGCAGAGTATATGGTAGCTACTCATGCTTGTAAAGAATCCATTTGGCTTAAGAGACTGTGTTAATACATTGGTATAAAACAAGGTGCAGTGACATTTTATTGTGATAGACAGAGTGCGATCTACCTAGCTAAGAACCCAACATTTCATGTCCGGACCAAACACATTGATGTTCAATATCATTTTGTTAAAGACATGGCTAAGGTAGAGACTTTGATGAATGTTGTAGATTCTTTAACTAAGGTTATGAGCATAGAGAAGTTTAGATGGTGTTCAAAGTCTATGGGCCTCATGGCCCCTAGCAATTAATTTATTGTGTTGATACTCCATTTTCTCTTGCAAGGTGTTCGACAAGTGGGAGAATGTTGGGAAAATAGTGTCTCAACCTTGCATTTACATGAGGCTAGTATTTATAGTAATTTTTCATTTGATCAGGAAATGGTGTGAAATTATCCCCAAAGCTTCAGATTGGCTAGATAAGAATGCTGATAAATTTTTCATTGCAAGATCATAGCTAGTTTTGAAGATATTAAAGTTTTTGTTTTTGGAGGCTGCGATGAAAGGTTTAAATTTAATTTTAAGGACTTTAGACCCTCTGAAATGCCTTGAAAAAGTGGGTGTATGAGGTGATAGAGTAGTTTGTGATCTTTTTGGCACATCAATTGGTTCGTCAATCAGACATTTGGTTCACAAGTTATGGCCTCCAGAAGTTTGATCTCCTAAAATAGGAAATATAAAATTGTATTGGACACATAAATGCATTGTAAAAGGGAGAAACACACGGTTATGTGTGTTTTGACACATCATAAGGCATCTAGAATGGAGATAAGGTTGGCTCTACCTTACTGGGTGGTTTTAGCCCATGGTTTTGTAATACCATTTGACAGTTTCTTGTATTGTATCACCTATATATGAGGTGCATGAGATAGAGGTTGTGTAAGAGTCTTATGGCTATTGAGTTACCTTTGAATCTTTGATTAGTGGTACTCATGTGAAGAACTTTCTATGCAATATTGTAATTTGTTATTTATTGTTGAATAATATATTGAGCTACTTTTGGAGTGTGGGGTTTTTCTCTCGAAAAGGTTTTTCTCCCGAAAAGGTTTTCCTCATGTAAATCACTATGTTGTGGTATGCATGATATTATGTTCAATTATGTTAAGTTTTTGTAGTTATTGTAACAATCTGTAAATTTTTTGCATTACCCTCCTCTCAAGGTTAGTGTAGGAAGTTGTTTCACTACTTAACTTCTTTACAAAAGTAAACCATTTTGAAAGGCATTTGGTAACCTCTCGAGGACTCACTTAATCTACCTCTCCACTCGGGATAAGTACAAATGTGAAAATTGTCAAGTGCAAGTAGATACAAATGTTTTGACAGTAGTTTGAAATTTGAAAGCTCAAGTTGCAGAGATCTTCTAGTAACCTTTGTTAGCTCTTTGTTTAGGATGCTCCTGTGGTCGTAACATGCAGTGTGCTAGTATCCTATACAAATAGAGCGTGGAGTTCATACCAAAAATTACATAATGACTAGATACAAGTGTTTTATGCTTTTAATGAGGAAAATCAATAAAAGGAAGACTAAACTAACTATACACAAAGAGTAAAATGACAAGGGGAAGGAAGAAGATGTTTACAAAGGGTCAACAAATGTTCAACCTCCAACAAATGTGAATCTTCTTGAATAACTTGCACACAACAAAGAAAATACAAAAATGTTGGGGTTGTGTTTTAGAGGTCTGTCATAGTCAAACCCTCATTTTGGTGTTTCCACCTCCATAGATATCCTAGATAGTTGATAGATAATATGATAAACATAACACAAATGAACAAGATAGTTGATATGCTATGGAGATAATTAAAAATGCAATGAAAGAGGGAAAAAATCCTCTTCAACATCAGAGAAGCGAAAGCTTGCTAGACTGAAGAAGCACGAAACCCTCATAGGAATGAAGCTAAGATGATGGTGAGGATGCAACAATGGTGAAAAATGTAGCAAAACTAGTGGAGTCTCAAGCATGAAGTAAAACCAAAGATGAAGAAGAAAGAGAGAAATTAGAGTTTTCAGAGAATGAGAGAGGCCAAAATGAAGCCCAAAAAGGAAAGATAAGCAACTCAAACTAACATCGATGCATGTGGGTAAGCGCACCAAGATGGTGAATAGAAAAGTGGCCACATGCGAAAAAAATTAAAAAACGTGTTAGGCTTTGTAACTGTTGGTGTAAATAAATATTCATTATGGATATTATTACACTTTTCTTAAGTTAACTTAGGATAATGCATCTCATCATAGTTTGGATTCGAGACACTTAGGGAAGTGTGCACATAGGGATAGAGCTTGTAGGAGAAATTCCACCTTTTGTGGTCTTATTTTGTTGTTACACTCCACATTCGGTGGGTCATCCACCTCTTGTGGAATAATATATTATTTCTCCTGCCTACCCCTAGTATTTCTTACCTACCCTTGTTTCTCATTGAGCCACATGTCATTATTGTGTGCTCGTACATCCATATGGACTTGCCTATATAAGCAGGCCTATATTCATTGTATTGTGAATCCATTTGATCATTTGCATATTGATGAGAATATAGTTTGTTCTTGTCATTATTTTCTCTCCATAATATACTTTTCATTGTGCCCTCCTTGATCTTAGAAAAATCTCACATGGTATCAGAGCCATTGGGGCTTCATTGATTGGTTTTTGGAGACATTGTGGAAGGCTTCTATTTTCGGATATGAGGGACTACATTTTTTGGAGGCATCTTAGAGCGTTTTTGACCTCACTATTGCTTCCAAGAGGTTGTTTTCATAAAAATCAAGTATAAATTTTACCTATTTTGGCGAAAATCAATTTTTGGGTGTGGAGGAAATTTTCAACCCAATTCGGGTGGTACGGTATGGAATTTTCGGATTTTTTTCAAAAAAAAAAAAATTGAAAATTGTTTTGGGATCCATACCTTCTGCCCAGTCAACAGTGCATAGTCAATGACCAATCAACAGCGCCCAATCAGCGCTTAGTCAGCATTTTCTTTGGAAATTTTTAGACCCCTCTCCGTTGAGCAATTTGGATTTTTGGGTCAACTTTGGAGGCCCATAACTTGCTCAATTTTGCTCCTTTTTGGGTGCAAATTTTTTTAATTTGGGCTAATTTTCCATGCTCTTTGTAGTGGTGTGGTTATTTTCTAGTTTTGGTGCACAAGTTTTTTAGAATTTCCAGATTCTCTCAGTTGTACCTGTCCAATCTTCAATTCTGCAACTTCAAAGGCCTCATTTGAGCTCATACGACCTCCTTTTTAGGTGCCGTTTTTTTTTAAAGTGCATGTTTTTTCATCTACTTTCATAATATATGATCAGATTTTAGAGATTTTAAGTGAAAATTGTACTTTTAGATATTGGTCTTATTTGGCCTATTTGGTACTTGTAAATTGTTTGGATCTTAGTTTAGATCTCTTGCACTATTAGTTTGAGTCTCTTTTGGCCTTATTGAGGCAATTGTAAAATTGAAATCAGAAGTCCACTTTGTCATTTTTTGCAAGTGGCTCATTGTACACGCACTAAGTATAAAGTGCCAAATCATCACTTTTTTGGGGGGGGGTTCTTTGATTGAGTGAAATTGGGGGGGTGTCTTGTGTGATTTTGCCTCTCTTTCCTTGTGCTCCTTCATTTTTGTTGCAATGAGTCCTCATAAATTTCCACCTTTAACTCCACATAATTATGCATCATGGAAAATTAAAGTATGGAGCAAATTAATGGAAAAAGGTCTCGCGTATTACATAGATGGAACAATAGCAGCAGCGCCTAATCCTAAGGTTGATCCTAATGCTCAGTTAGAATGGCTCACTAAGAATTGCATGGCTCTTGGAACTTTGTGCAAGTATGTATCAAATGACCTCATCTTTCATATTGAGAAGTGTACTACAATCAAAGATGCTTGCGATATGTTTCAGAAATTGTATGGTCAAGTTGATGAAATCAGAGGTTATAAGATTGATAATGAGCTCACCAACTTGGATCCCAAGAGTTTTGATACAATCCAAGATTATGTCACAAAAGCAAATGAGCTAAGAGCAAAGCTTAAGGATTGTGGAATTGACAAAAAGGATGCTCAGTTGATATTTAACTTGTTGGACAATCTTGCACCAGAATATGCAGCATTTGACAGTGGGGAGTTCCTATGTTATGCCTTCATTTGATGCTTTCACAGAAATGTTGATATTGGAACAATCTAAGTTATTGAACATGGGGCTTCTCAAGTCTTCAAAGTCCCAGGCTTTGGTGGCTAATCAAGGGAATCAAGGAAGTCAAGGCAAAGATTCCAACAAGAAGAAGAAGCAATCTAAGTCAAAGCCACAACAAGAAAAAGGACAATCATCCTCTCCATCACAAGGTGATTTTTCATCCTCTTCCAAGAAGGGGACACCACCTAAGAAGGATAAACCAACTTGTGCATATTGCAAGAAGTATGGTCATGATGAGCATCGATGCCACACAAAGCAAGTTGACTAGTTAACTAATCTTCTTAAGAAAAACAACATTAACTTGTCATCCGCCTACACAAAGAAGGATTCATCTCCTTCCTCTTCCTAACATTCTAAGGGAAAAGGGCATGCATTTGTGGCTACAATAGGTTCTTCACAGCAGTGGATACTTGACTCGGGTGCCTCATATCACATGGGTTCTACAAAGGAGCATTTTTCTTCATTGGAACCATCTAAGGTACCTCACATTTATATAGGTGATGATACACAAGTAGAGGTTGAAGGGAAAGGTTCAATTGGCATGGATGATGGAACATTTAAGAATGTTCTCTATGTTCCTAACTTCTCTACCAACCTTCTCTCTATCTACCAAATCACTCACTATGGGAATAGGAAAAAGGTTGAGTTTACACCAGATTCAGTTGTGGTAAAGGAACTTGATGATGATGCCTTGGTAGCAATGGGACAAGTCAATGACAACTCAAGGATTTATTCATTCTCTCACTTTGTACCAAGTTCTCCTTCTAGAGCCTTTCTTACTCATTCAAATTCAGAAAGTAAGCTATGGCATGAACGGTTTGGTCACCTCAACTACCGCTATCTTCAATAGCTCAGCACGAAAGACATGGTCATAGGTCTACCTCGAATTATTTTTTCAGAGGGTGTATGTTCAGGTTGTTCCATGGGCAAGCACCCCGAGGAGAAGTTTGATAAGGGGAAAGCTTGGAGAGCTTTGGAAGTTCTTTAACTTGTTCACAGCGATGTAGCAGGTCCATTTCCAGCACCTTCATTTAGCAAGGCCCACTATGTCCTCACCTTCATTGATGACTACTCCCACTTCACTTGGGTCTACTTTCTCATTCATAAGACTGAAGTATTTGACAGATTTCAGGACTTCAAGACTCATGTGGAGAAGCAATCCGAGAAAGTGGTCAAGATTCTTCATACATATAATGGAAGGGAATATGTGAACAAGAGACTTGAGGATTTTTGTACATTTGAGGGGATTGATCTTCAACATTCTATTGCATACACTCCATAGCAGAACGAAGTTGTAGAGCGCAAGAATAGAACTCTCAAAGAAATGGATAGCTATATGATACATGTATGTTCTCTTGATCCTGCCTTTTGGGAAGAGGCTATCAGTTGTGCCACACACATCCAGAATCGGGTTCCTCACAAAGCTTTGTAAGGTATTACTCCGTTCGAGGCTTGGGCTGGTAGGAAACTGATTATGAGACATTTCAAAGTCTTTGGGTTTTCAACATGGGCTCACATACCTCTACAAAAACACAAGGCATTGGAACCTCAGAGTCGGCTTTGCATATTTGTTGGATATCCTGAGGGTGTTAAGGCATATAGATTGATGGATCCTGAGACACATGAGGTGTTCATTGAGAGGAGTGTTCACTTTGAGGAAAGCTCTCCCAGCTTAGCCTCTCTACCTCCTTAACCTTCCTCCATTATGGATAGTGATGATAGTGATTTAGATGATGAGACTCCTTCAACTCCGACTCGTAGGGTTACACCTCTGCAGGGTCCACTTGTAGTTGAGAAGCCTCGCTCTCCACCTCCACCTAGACCTCGTTGGGATTGATAGACACTTGAGTCCGCAGGTTCTCTTGTTGGGGATCCTTCAGATACACGGAGGACTCGATCATAGCATCAGGATCTACCACATGCATTCATTGCTACCGCTTCCAATCCACAGACAATTTGGGAAGCATCAGGGGTTCCTAAGTGGGACCAAGCTATGGAGGAAGAGTATAGTTCCTTGATGAGGAACAACACATGGGATTTAGTCCATCTCCCTAAGGGGAGAAAGATGGTTTGATGTAAATGGATCTATCGAACCAAGTTTGTAGTGGATGGTAGTGTGGATAAGTATAAGGGTCATCTTGTTGCAAAAGATTTCTCTCAGGTTCCGGGCATTGACTATATTGAGACCTTTGCGCCCGTAGCCAAGATGAACTCCATTCACTTGACACTTGCTATTGCTGCAGCTCATGGTTGGGTTGTACATCAGATGGATGTGAAGAGTGTTTTTCTTCATGGTGACCTTGATGAGGAGATTTATATGGAGCAGCTGCAGGGTTTCATCTAGGACACTTCCTTGGTTTGCCGACTAAGGAAATCTCTCTATGGCCTTAAGAAGGCCCCCAGGGCTTGGTATGCCAAGATGGATTCCTTTCTTCTCTCATTAGGGTTCACTAGGTGTCATTCTGATCTGAATGTCTACATTTTGCAACAGGATGACTCTCACTTGATACTTGTGCTCTATGTTGATGATTTGATAATTACAGGGAGTACCACATCCATCATTAGCAGGGTCAAATCTGCTTTGCATGACAGATTTGCTATGACTGACTTGGGTCTTTTGCACTACTTTCTCGGGATAGAGATTTCACAATCACCTTCCGAGATTACACTATCACAGCCCAATTATGCTCTTGATCTACTTGCATGCTTTCATATGGTTGATTGTAAGCCTGCATCAACTCCCTTTCTTTAAAGAGTCAAGCTTGAGGCTTAGTGTTCTTCTCCACCAGTTGATGCCACTTTGTATCATCAGCTTGTGGGTAGTCTCATCTACTTGACTCATACACACCCTGATATTTCATTTGTAGTTGGCATGGTTTCCTGCTTCATGCACGAACCACATGAGCTGTTCGCATTTTTTATGTTTATGTTGTGATTGTCATTGATGGACACACACTTGCGTTGAGATCCCCTTTATATGTATGAGTTTGAGCACAATCGGTATTTGTTCCAACCGATATGTTGTATTATAGTCTTTAAACTATTGGTGTTTTGCAGAATGTGTTTCCTGGTCTGAAGCGGCATGTTGAACCCAAGCGGTTCGTGGATACCAAGTGGTACGAGGGACTAAAGCGACATAACACATTTTTACCAGTCTTCATTTTTGTCAAACCGGCAACTGGCATTTTGTATGAACCGGTAATACTCTGTGATGAGTTACCAACCGACATTTTGTGATGAGTTACCATCCACCGATTGTTTGACGGTGCCGACACTTTAACGGTGTTTTTTGTGTTGTGGTACCAAGTATGTCCAAGTTCATTGAACCTAGGAAATTGTTATGTAATCCTATTGGACCGACATGAAATCAAATTCCTTTATAAGGACATCATGTCTAGGGTTTTAGGTTGTTGATGTGGATATAGCGAAAGTTTATGTTCTTGCTAGGGTTTAAAGTGATTGAGGAGTTGGAGAGAATATGAATGTGTAGAAGACTAAAGTAATGCTGGAGTGCATTAGGAACGAGCTACCAAGGATCTAACCAAGTAGTATGTGCTACTAGCTAGATCAAACACTTGTTGATTACTCACATCTTTGACAAGTCTATAGCCCTTAACCGGGTAGGCCCAAAAGCCTTTTGTAAATCCTCTAACAAGGTGGTTCACATCTGTGGATCTAAAATCCTCTAGCAAGGTAGTCTTTAATCGGACTTATCTCCTAACAGAGATTGAGATTCCTAACAGGATCTGTTCTGGTAAAGAACATTGTAAGACCTTAACTGGTCTGACATTAACCGGTCTAGTTCCTATTCTGTAGATAGTTACTTGTGAGTTCCATCTCACCATGGTTTTTCCCATTTGGGTTTCCACGTCAAAATCTCATGTGTTATGGTGTTTGTGCTTTTGTGTGTGAATGCATTATTTGCTATTTGGTTTGCATGTGTGCTAACCGGTTTGTCTGTAAACTATTTTACTGGTTTACTATCAATCTTGTAAAGTGTTTAAGTGAAAAGATTTTTTGCATACTAATTCACCCCCCCTCTTAGTATTCATCAATTGGTATCAGAGCCTACCTTTCTATAAGTTTAACCACTTGGAAAGAGATATGGGGGAATACTCTATAAGGGAACTTACTCATCGGCTCACTCAGTCTGAGCAAGCCTATGATGATCTTATGGTCAAATTCAAGGCATCTCAAGCAAAAAGGAGAGAACATGCAGAAAAAATGATGGAGCTATCTGAAAATAGTTCTTCAGATGAAGCAGACATGGAAGCCCTAATTACAGAAGTAAATAAGTTGAATGAATCAAACTCCAACCTAAGAAAGGAATTGGAAGGACTGACTATCCAGATGTGTCAAGAGCTTGAGAACTGGAGGAAAGCTGACGATCTGGTGAGAGAAAGAGATCATGAGATCTCCAAGCTGAAACAAGAGATCAGTGCCCTAACTACTCAACTCCATGCAAGCAAAGTGGAAAAGGAAGACATGCAAGGAGAACTAAACATTGCCATCTCTGAGAATGAAAACCTATTGGAAACAAATGCTACTATTTCCAAAGAACTCTCTGAGTCAAAGGAAACACTTGCTAAGTTCAACAAGAGCACTGTCAAGCTAGAGCAAAAGCTTGAATTTGCCAAACCGGTCAAGAATACCAATGGACTTGGTTATTCCATTCATGAGGAAGGTGAGACCTCTGGTACAAATGCTGGAACATCAAAGAAACAACCAGGATCAAAGGATAAAGGTAAGCAAAAGTTTAAACCTATTTGCTTTAACTATCTAAAAGAAGGACATACTGCAAATTTGTGTAGGAGTAAGGCTTACAACAATTTTCCTTATTTCCTAAATGATAAGCCTAGATCCTATAGATTTGATGGTAACTGTTATGCATGCGACAAGTATGGGCATAGAGCATCTGAATGCAGGTCTGTTATGAATAACACTGGAAGATATCCTTAGAGGACCCAAGGAGTTGGTCCTGAACCTTTTGTGAACTGAAATCACAACCGGTTTAATGCCTTCAATCATCAGCAAAGAAGTGGTGGCTATCAAGTGGCAACCGAATGGAGAGAAAACTGTATGGTATGTCATGGTCATGGTCACACTGCTGTAACATGCAGGAGGAAGAATGGAAACATGAATAATGGACCTTGGAGAGCACCTGGATTGGTCTGCTATCACTACAACAAACCGAGTCACATTGTCAGATTTTGTAGATCAAGAAAGGACATATCTGATGATATACCAGTCACTCCGGAAGGAAACATTGATGTTGACACTGTTCAAGCGGACATGAACAAAACCTGGAAGAAGAAACCAGCGGTGTTACAAGAGGAACTAGTTTTTGCACCTAGTGTGGAAATCATGGAACTGGCAAACTAAGCTTCAGAAAAGCTTAGGGGGAGCAAATGGCGAAATGTTTTGAACCACCAATTTACATCGGTAAAAGACCTTAACCGGTATGTGATACCTGTCGTTTGGCAGAAGACTGGAAATGGTAAAAAGGCAAATTAGGGTTTACACCCTAATGGAGGAGCATTAATGACGATACGTAAGAAACATACTTAAAAGGATTTTTCAAATCATTTCTCACTATCAGTTTTCGAGCGAAGAAAAGTTTTTTCAAAGAGCAGAGTGACGAAAAGGCTATTTGAGCTGAGATTTTAAGAAATTGAGAAACCGTGAAGGAGATTCAAATTCAAACTGCAAACGATCAAGTGGAGAACACAAAGCGGTGATTCAGCAACCGACAGAGTGTGAAGTGAAGGAGAATCGGCAAGCCCTAAATTCACGTGTTTCAAAAGGTATTTCTCGAGTTCTTGAAATTTCTATCATGGCTTCCGCATCTCATACCAGTTCTAGTGCATCTGCCGAGTCTGCAAGTTTTATTCAACGAAAGTCTAAGTA
Source organism: Cryptomeria japonica (assembly GCF_030272615.1). Taxonomy (NCBI): domain Eukaryota; kingdom Viridiplantae; phylum Streptophyta; class Pinopsida; order Cupressales; family Cupressaceae; genus Cryptomeria; species Cryptomeria japonica. Next base: position 821,927,593 of record NC_081411.1, on the reverse strand, counting down.
TAATGCCCTATCACAAGTTTCGGCTGGTGTGATAGTAGAAGAGGGAATTTCTGACTACATAGATTGCAAGATTTAAGACCTGGGGTCTCTAGCCATCCACTCCTGGTTAGGTTTATTTTGTGGAAAGGATAAGAAGATCAAACCAGAGTATGATATTTTGGAGAAGAAGAAGCTCCACAATGTTGTTTACTTCCTGGAGGATTTCACAGAGGATCATATAAGGATCATTCTGAGCAAAGTCCATGGTGACAAGATGTACCTGGAGAGAACACATGATATCACACTGTAGGCAATTCATGTAGTTACCAGATTCTACAACACAGGGGAAGTGTCAACCCTAAGGACGGTAAGAAAAACTAAAATGTCCAAGCTCACCGGTTCAGTGAGCGACTCATGAGGCATGACAGTCAATTCTATCAAGGATGATCTGGTGAAGTATGCATGTATGGTGATTGGATACTGAACAATCTCAGCCAGCAGAATTAACTCTGTATCTGCTGTAGCGGTAAATGCCACTTACCGGATGATAAAGGAGGATGCATCATTTGATCTGTGCACCGGTATGCAGAGACAACTCCTAGTGAATCTGAAGTCGATCAAACAGTATAATGCACTAAGGTTCAAGTTTGGGCAACTATTGGTTGGGTTGTTCTTCTATTTCCAAGGCTACTTTACAGGAGTAGGAGATGTCTAGTGGTCTGCTGACCAATCGGTGACCAAGCAAATCAAGGGAAGCATTGAAGCAATTGGAACCAGTTACCCTGATGTTCTGAACAAGTATTTTGATGAGTTCAGACGGAAAATGAGCCAAAGAATGAGAATATTTGGTGACATCATCAAGAAATATGAGGACGATATATGTTTCACCATCAAGGTGGATCAATGCATAATGGAGGCTGTTGAGCCTAGAAAGGAAGAAGTGGAGCCAATGGGCTATGAGGTGATGTACGATATGCTAGAAGGGTATGCCTCTACCTTTATTGCCTCACCTCTTGATCATAAGGAAAAGAGGACCGGAACCTATCTGGAAAGGGTTACACTGGTCGAGGAACCCTCTGCAAAGAAAGGAAAAGAACCTGCAGTGAAGAAGGCAAAGGCAGTGCTTGCAGCATCAATACTGGTTACTACTGCAACTCCAAAAGTGACCAAGCAGTCACCAGCCAAGAAGAAACCGGAAGCGGCACCGGCTAAAGTGTTCGAGAGAAAGAGGAAGACAAGGAATACCTCTCTAGACTCAGAAGAAACTATGTCTGAGGAAAAGCCAAAGAAAACACGTCAAGCAAAGAGAAAGACAAAGAATGAACCGACATCATCTACACCAGTAAATATAGATATCTCTTCCTATAAACCTTTGACACATTGTCAAAGAACAATAAAGAATATTAGGAGAAAAGTGCTACATGACTTAATTGAGTGTTTTGATGACTTTAATGATGATGAAAAGGAAGCGGTTGAAAAGGAAATAATTTAGTATTTATGTGTTAATGACCGGTCGCCCTCAGAGATTAAATCTCAAACACGGGATTCTTTATATATATCATTAGATAATAGATGGTGCATTGCCATAGAAAAGGAACAGGAAATTACAGAGAAAGTGTTTGCACAATACTTTCCCGACCTATCAAATTCTGAATTATTTGATGTTATTGACCAAAATAAAGGACTCTTCTTCACGAGAAGAAATAGACTCTCATTGTTAGAAGGTAGAGTTGATGATGTAGAAAAAGACACTCATCACTATATGACAACTGTTGTCCAGTCTCACAAAGCGTGTCTAGCCAATCGGCAAGCTAAAAAAGAACCGATTATATCCAAACCGGATGAAGTATTTGATGATGAAGGAAATATGGTTGTTGGACCGATCGTCACCATTGATGTTGATGCTCTGGACGTAGAGGATGTTACTCAAGAAACACCATCTGAGGCAATAGGACAGGAGCAACAGGCTAAACAGGTTGATAAGCAAGTCGAGGACAGAAAGGAAGCGACAAAGGAAGAGGCCGAGCAGAGGAAAAAGGATGAAGAAGAGAAGCGGAAAAAGGATGAAGAAGAGAAGCAAAAAAAGGAAGAAGAAGAGAAGAAGAAAAAGGATGAAGAAGAGAAGAAGAAGAAAGATGAAGAGGAGAAGAAGAAGAAGGATGGAAAAGGAGAAAAAGAAGGAAGCAGAGAGGAAGAAGAAAGAAGAGGAAGATAAGGAATAGGAGAAGAAGAAAGAAGCAAAAAAGAAAAAGGCTGAGGAGGACAAGGAAGCGGAGAAGAGGAGAGAAGCGAAGAAGAAGAAAGCGGAAGAGGACAAGGCAGGAGAAGCGGAGAAGAGCACCCAGATGGAAACTCCAAAGGCAACTGAGAGTCAAGCCAAACCGGTTGATCTCACTAGTCCTATCGATCTCCAGTCTGCAAGTGAAATGGAGCTAATGCAGAGCATCAAGGTTTCTCAAGAGCGCCTTGAAATTATTCGAAGGAAGAAGGAGCAGGATGTAATTGAAGTGGCTGTGGACACTCTTACCGGTTTGATACCCGGTACAAATCTTCCCAACACCGATTCATCACTAGCTAAACTTAAGCTCCTATGCACTATAGTGGACGATCAGGTGCAGATCCTAGAAGAGGCAGCAAAGGCAAATGTCAAAAAGGAGCATCAAAAAGCTCTTAATATAACTCTGGTGAAGAAGTTGAATGAGCTCCGATCTGAAATAAAGAAATAACAAAAGGATATAAGGGACGCTCTGGATGAGGGGAATCTGGTACTCAGCAAGATCTGCCAACCCCATATGTTCTTTGATGATGTGCTAGCTCATAAGCAAAAGCTTCAAATGGACTTGCAGTCCTACATGAGCACATTCAAGCCACCTTATGATTCCTTTACAACTTATGGGCAAACCGTTCACCGGTTTCACATCCAATTAGCAAAAATGGAGCAAGAGATCAGCACCCAGTCTAGAGATTTGCAGGAGCTACAACTGGCTCTACTCCCACAATTGCAAATTCTTCAGAAGTTCTATCTGAACCTAGATGCCTTAATAGTTACATAGGAGATGAGCACAATTGATACCATGGAAGAATAGGTCTCCTAGATGCAGACAGAAAAGGAAGTAGCCACCTCCCTACTTGAGTCCTGGTCTTTATTGATGAAACAATTCTTGCAGGATTTTAAATATGTTTTTGACAAGTATTATTCCATATTGTCATAAACTTTTATTATTTTGAAAACAGGTTTGTTCAGCTGTACTTTGTCATTGTTGGCAAAGGGGGAGAAGAATTCTATTTGAGAAAAGTATCTGGTTATCAAATTTTTGATATATGCTCTAAATATCTCAATGTTTATGCTCTTTATGCAAAATTGTTATACATTGTATTGCCAAAGGGATAGTGTATATGCTTAGGGGGAGCAATTTTGCTAATGGCATGATTTTGTTGTAAAACATTTAGATGTCAAAATTTTATTTTCCTAAGTGTTGCCATCAATGCCAAAGGAGGAGATTGTTGGCATTTTTTATGTTTATGTTGTGATTGTCATTGATGGACACACACTTGCATTGAGATCCCCTTTATATGTATGAGTTTGAGCACAACCAGTATTTGTCCCAACCGGTATGTTGTATTATAGTCTTTAGACTATTGGTGTTTTGCAGAATGTGTTTCCCGGTCTGAAGCGGCATGTTGACCCCAAGCGGTTCATGGATACCAAGCGGTACGAGGGACTAAAGTGGCATAACAGATTTTTGCCAGTCTTCATTTTTGTCAAACCGACAACCGGCATTTTGTATGAATTGGCAATACTCTGTGATGAGTTACCAACTGGCATTTTGTGATGAGTTACCATCCACCGATTGTTTGACGGTGCCGACACTTTAACGGTGTTTTTTGTGTCGTGGTACCAAGTATGTCCAAGTTCATTGAACCTAGGAAATTGTTATGTAATCCTATTGGACCGACATGAAATCAAATTCCTTTATAAGGACATCATGTCTAGGGTTTTAGGTTGTTGATGTGGATATAGCAAAAGTTTATGTTGTTTCTAGGGTTTAAGGTGATTGAGGAGTTGGAGAGAATATGAATGTGTAGAAGACTAAAGTAATGCTGGAGTGCATTAGGAATGAGCTACCAAGGATCTAACCAAGCAGTCTATGCTACTAGCTAGATCAAAAACTTGTTGATTACTCACATCTTTGACAAGTCTGTAGCCCTTAACCGGGTAGGCCCAAAAGCCTTTTGTAAATCCTCTAACAAGGTGGTTCACATCTGTGGATCTAAAATCCTCTAGCAAGGTAGTCTTTAATCGGACTTATCTCCTAACAGAGATTGAGATTCCTAACAGGATCTATTATGGTAAAGAACATTGTAAGACCTTAACTGGTCTGGTTCCTATTCTACAGATAGTTACTTGTGAGTTCCATCTCACCGTGGTTTTTCCCATTTGGGTTTCCACATCAAAATATCATGTGTTATGGTGTTTGTGCTTTTGTGGGTGAATGCATTATTTGCTATTTGGTTTGCATGTGTGCTAACTGGTTTGTCTGCTAAACTGTTTTATCGGTTTACTATCAGTCTTGTAAAGTGTTTAAGTGCAAAGATTTTTTGCATACTAATTCACCCCCCCCTCTTAGTATTCATCATGAGCTTCATTGGAAAGCCACCAAACGCATCCTTCATTACATCTAGGGTACACATCACTATGGGATTCACTATCCAGCTGGCACAAGACTTCGCTTGGTTGGTTACACAGACTCCGATTGGGCTGGCAATCTTTATGATCATAAGTCTACTTCAGGTTATAGTTTTCACCTTGGTTCAGGCCCCATTTGTTGGCAAAGCAAGAAGCAACATGCTATTGCTCTCTCTTTGACTGAGGCTGAGTATTGAGGCGCTGTTAACGCAACGACTGAGACCATTTGGCTTCAACAAATTCTCACAGAGTTTGGGTTCACCACTCCACAGCTGACAGTTCTACATTGTGACAATCAAAGTGTTATTGCTATCTCGAAGAACCCGATCCAGCACCAGTGGACCAAACACATCGAGATTCATATGCACTATATCCGAGAGCTGATTCAGGAGCAGGTCATTGATTTGTAGTATTGTCCTACAGCGGAGCAGGTTGCTGACATATTCACCAAACCTTTCACCGAGAGTAAGTTCCAGCAGTTGCGAGCTCTCTTGGGGGTGTGGGATGTGTCATTAGGGGGGGTTAGCTGACTTCTCCTTCCTCTCTTATGGGGGGGATTTTTCCCTCTTTGAGGTTTTGTCCTTCTTCTTTGAGAGTCTTTTGTACTTTCATCTCTCTTCTGGGGGGGAGGTTTTTCCCACTGGGTTTTCTCCCTTTCTTCATTTGTGAGAGATTACATTGCATAGTTTTGCTTGAATTTGCATATTGTACATGGGTTCCTATCATGGCCTAGTAGTTGGGACCCATCTTGCATTGTTGACTTGAGTCTTCATTCCCCTAAGTTGCACTTAAGGGGGGTGTTGGTGTAAATAAATATTCATTATGGATATTATGACACTTTACTTAAGTTAACTTAGGATAATGCATCTCTTCATAGTTTGGATTTGAGACACTTAGGGAAGTGTGCACATAGGGATAGAGCTTGTAGGAGAAATTCCACCTTTTGTGGTCTTATTTTGTTGTTACACTCCACATTCGGTGGGTCATCCACTTCTTGTGGAATATTATATTATTTCTCCTACCTACCCCTAGTATTTCTTACCTACCCTTGTTTCTCATTGAGCCACATGTCATGATTGTGTGCTCGTACATCCATATGGCCTTGCCTATATAAGCAGGCCTATATTCATTGTATTGTGAATCCAGTTGATCATTTGCATATTGATGAGAATACAGTTTTCTCGTCATTCTTTTGTCTCTATTTTATACTTTTCATTGTGCCCTTGATCTTGGCAAAATCTCACAGTAACACCAAGCCTAGCCAAAAATAATTAAAAAAATAAAAAGTTTCTCAAAACCTGTACTGGTTTTGAGAAACATTATATTTTATAATAAAAATCAAAAGTTCCTCAGAACCCATACATTGTACTTTTCATAAACTCGTAGGTTATGCAGAACTAGAAGTTTTGGCCTTAGTTCTACATAACCTGTATGGGTTATATACAACTAGGAACCAAATAGGAAGTGGGGGAGAGAGAGAGAGAGAGAGAGAGAGAGAGAGAGAGAGAGAGAGAGAGAGAGAGAGAGAGAGAGAGAGTAGGGAGTAGGAAGAGGAATAGAATATGATAAGGAGAGGGGGAGGGAGAGAGAGTTAGAGACAGAGAGAGAAGGGGATAGGAAGAAAGGGGGAGAGAGAGAGAATAGGATAAGGAGAGGGGGGTGGAGGGAGAGGTGGAGAGAGGTAGATTAGGAATAGGAGAGGGGGAGAGGGAGATTGGGAAAAGGCGAGGGGGAGAGGGAGAGGGAGAGAGGGGGAGATTGGGAAAAGGAGAGGGGGAGAGGGGGAGAGGGGGAGGGAGATTGGGAAAAGGAGAGGTAGAGGGAGAGAGAGAGAGTAGGATAAGGAGAGGGGGAGGAAGGATATTGGGAAAAGGAGAGGGGGAGGGAAGGATATTGGGAAAAGGAGAGGGGGAGAGGGAGAGAAAGGGAGATTGGAGAGAGAGAGAGAGAGAGAGAGAGAGAGAGAGAGAGTAGGGGGAGTAGGGGGAGAGGGGGTAAGAGAGAGAATAGGAGATAGGAAGAGAGGGAGAGAATAGGATAAGGAGAGGGGGAGGGAGAGAGAGGGGGAGAGAGGGAGAGGGAGAGTGAAGATGGGGAGAATAGGAGAGAGAGAGAGAGGGGGGGGGGGAGATAGAGAATAGGATAAGATAACGAAAGGGGGAGGGAGAGTGGGGAGAGGGGGAGGGAGAGAGAGTTAGAGACATAGAGAGAAGGGGATAGGAAGAGAGCAAGAGAGATAGGAAAACAAAGAGAAAGGAGAGAGAGAGAGAGAGAGAGAGAGAGAGAGAGAGAGAGAGAGAGAGAGAGAGAGAGAGAGAGAGAGAGAGAGAGGGGGGGAGGGGGAGAGAGAGAATAGGATAAGATAATGAGAGGGGGAGGGGGAGGGGGGAGGGGGAGGGGGAGGGGGAGGGGGAGAGAAAGAGAGAGAAGGGGGAGAGGGTGAGAATAAGATGGGATAACGAGAGAGAGAGAGAGAGAGAGAGAGAGAGATGAGGTAGAGAGAGAGAACAAGGAGAAAAGGGTGAGAGACTTGGTAGATAGAGAAGTGTGAGGGGAAGAGAGATGAGATAGAACTCAAGGAGGATAATTAGGGCTTAGAATAGACAAATACAGTTATGGGGAAAGGAAGATGTGAGAGAGAGAGAGAGGAAAAGAAGAGAGACATGCATGTATACAAACATATATACATATATCTATATAAATATATGTATATATAATTATAAATATGCATATATGCATACATAAACACATATTATATATGTATGTTTGTGCATATGTGTAGTAAATGCTAAGTTTACAAGCATACATTATTATGTCTTCTAACTGGTACAGGTTTTGTGAAACACAAAACAATGGTTTTAGTTCTACATAACCCATACGGGTTATGTAGAAATGTGAATAGTACTTTTTTTTTCAAAACCCACGCGGGTTATGAAGAACTATGAATAGTACTTTTTATTTTTTAAAACCCGAGCAGGTTTTGGCTTGGTAAGAGGGTTGGAAAATGACCCTAGGGCTTGCAAGCCCATTTTCCCCCCATTTTTGTCTCTTTACACATTTTTTCATCTTCCAACATGATTTCTCGATTTTGTCATCATCAGGTTTACAAATGATCAAGTGAGTATCTCTAAAATTACCACCATAATCTCACACATCTTCTCAGTTTTCTGACCATATAATTTTTTTATTTTTGGACAACATTAATAGTAAACTTCAATTTTCTTTACCAATGCCTTGACAGTCCTCACAAACATATGTCTACCATTTTTTTAATGACTTTTGATATACTTGACCAAATTCAAAATAAATTACATATTATTGTTCTACACTAGATTCTCTAAATTTTAAAAATAAAAAAGAAGTTTGCATTTTTTATTATTTTGATGCAAGTTATGCCCAGCGCATGAACATGTAGCAAATTTTCAGGACGCGGTCACTTCAAAAAATCATAAAAAACAAAATACTCAAAGGAAAATTACAAAAAAATATACAACTTCTATATCTCACTCTTACCTATCATCCTACAAAAGGGTTTTTCAAACTAGTAAATCTGACTATATATTTTGTGCAGCACACGAAAACATCTATGTTATATTTTTCTGAAAAAATCAGGAATAGGTTTTCGTGCGTGAGAGGCTTGACCTTCTTAACCTTATCCAATTTTAAATTACTTTAATAGTTTAGAAACTAGATTCAGAGCACTACAATTCTTATTCTTTTCTCAACTCCTAGTTTTGAGTGCATGACCTTCAAATATATCTTTGAAGTTCAGGTTTACCTATTTTTCAGAAGAATAAAAAAAAGTGGCCACTTATACCCCCCTTTTTGTTCACCATCTTGGTGCACTTGCCCATGTAGGAGGCATTACATTGCTGGAAATAGCAAGTTCAATGCTCCAACTGCCACCTTCAAATTGCATTTTTGTGGGATGCTAGTGCAGTACGTGGATGTCTTTGTAGTGCGTAGGTGTCCTTGAGTAAAATAATCGACAAAGTCAAGAAAAGGACAAAAGAGAGGCTAGCAACGCAAGAAAAGTGGGTCACCGAGTGAAAGCTAAAGGGAATTCTATAATCAACTTAAAGCAAAGGTGCTTATGTAGATTGGATTTACATTGGGTACAATTTACAACATTGAATGCAATATAATCTCTTGAGCTAGAGACACCAATACTAGCAAAACATAGTTGAACTATCTCTTTGCAACAATCTATCAATCAAGAACATTTTGACATCCAATCATGAACTTTAGAGAATTACATATTTTGACATCCAACCATGAATGTTAGATTAGCATATTTTGACATCCAACCAACCATGAACATTCAAGCATACAAACATTCTATAAATATACTATTACCACAACAATAATCACCTCTTTAAGATATACAATTAAGAGTATTCAATACACAACACACTACTTCAAATCTACAACACAACATACTGAAACAATCATATCATCAATGACAACACCATATCTGCAACAAACTCCAGTTAACATCAATAACAACACTATATTTGCAAAATATTTTCTTGGGCTTAAATGCTTCGATTTGATAGCTACCTTCTACAACCATGCTTCAAACCCCTATTTACAATTGGGTCCTCTTATCTTTGATTTTAATGAAATGAAAGTTAATCTTGACTTTTCAAGGTTCTTAAACATTATGGAACACTTGAAAATGCCTCCAAAATTATAAAAAAGCTACAATCACATAAATTTCACAAGAACAATATATGCAAAGTAGACTTTTATATAACTTATTTAACTTCTAAATTATTCTAGTTATCTCAATCACCTAAGGATGCAAGAGAAGAGAATATTGCATTTTTGAATTTTTTATACCAATGGATTAGTCTCAAATCTCTTAAATAATATAACTACAAAATAAACTATACAACATAATAAATCTTTGATACTATGTTGAGTAGTTAATCATGGACTAGCTAGGAGTTGAACATAGGTCATTTGACTTATTATTAGAGTGCTCTACCATTAAACTACAAGCCATTTGGTAGCCAATCCATCTTTTGTCTAGGTGTGGCTTATTTTGAATACCCCCATTATGCCACACTATAGGTGTTTGGGAATCCTAGAGCTTCGCTCTAATACTATGTTAGATTTTATTATAAGTGGAAATCTAATCAAAGATCTATTTTTAATCATAGATTGCATGCACTCTAATTGATAAATGATTGAATATCAAAATAGAAAAATGCAAAGAGAATCTATAAAAGAGAATTCAAGAGAAAATACAAGAGAATTTAGGCAATGCTCACATTACTTTTTTTTGACTAATTGAGAAGAGAGGTTAGTTGTATATATAGCACAAAAAAAGACATACATTCAAGAGGTGTAATAACTCTGACTATCCAAAATGGGTGAGTTTTACCTACTTGGTATATGTCAAATTGCATGGTTGTACTTACTTGGATAAGGAAAAAAAATGGTTATTAGAGATGGCAAATAATTCGAAAAAAGGGTGTGAGACTTAACTATCCACAGGTGGGTGGATGAGAGCAACACATATAATTGATAGATTATGTCATGCACTCTCATATTAATCATTCTTAAATAACTTGAGCAAGTTTAACAAGATGTGTAGGAAAGCATATCCCTTAGCATAAAGAAAATTAAAAAACCTACATTGACATGGATGACATTTCTATTTAATGGGGATCGCTAAAATCCAAGAAGCTATCTATGGCCTTTTTTAGATGTGTTTTTGGTAGCATTTGGTCAACAAATAATGGGGAAAAGTATACTATTTGTTTCTTTAATACTTCTTTGGCCATTCATCTAAGAATTTCTCTTGTTTTGTGGTTTAACACTTGACAACTTTATTTATATTATCTTGTTATTCCTTTGTCAATTAATAATTGTAATTGTCTTAAGTGGAAACAAATTGAGAGGTTTAAAATGTAGGTTTACATTGGACAATTCAATGGTTGTCTTTCGATAGACATATTAACCTTTTAAAATCTATGTTGCATGTTATTCTTGTTTATAAATTCTTTGTGCTTTCTATTGTTAAAGGTTTTCTAGAAGAGTTTGGACTCTTTTTAGAAAAATTATTTAGAATAGTAATTAGGACGATAAAAAATAGTCTTATCAATTGGGATCATATTTGTAGAGAAAAACAAAATGGTGGTTTCAATATTGATCTTTCTAAGCTTAATAGTTAATCTATGGATGATAAACTTTACTAGAAATGGTGCGAACAACAAGCTTAACCTTGAGCCAAATTTCCAACCTATAAGTATTTATGAAGGATTGTTGTTGATGAGGTTTCAAGAATGGCTTTGATTAGGAAAGGCTCTATGATTTAGAATACTCTCAAGAAAGATCCATTACTTAAGAAAGATCCATTACTTATTAAGCATGACTTTTTTGAATTGTTATTTCTAGTAATAAGGTTATTTTCCCTTTGAGTAAAATCCTTCAATTGCTCTAAAAAGGCCACCTTTAAAGTTTCTCATTTGGTGAGAGAATCTCACATTTATTCTTGTAAGAACCTAGTTCTTGGCCTTTGGGAGTAAATTTTGAAGCTTGGGCAACCCTATCTTCTATTTTGGTTTCTAGAGGATATCATTTCTTAGACCATGAAAAAACTAAGTATAGAGATTTTTTTGGTGGAAAAAGGTAATAATTTTTTTGACCTAGACATTATTTCTTTATTTAAGTTACTTTGCCCAAATAAATGTCTTACTTGGGACAACATAAGGAAGAAAGGTTTCTATTGTCCTTCCAAATGTGTTATTTGTCATGTTAATGAGAAGTGTTACTCCTCTCTTCTTTTAATGTTCATTCTTTAAGGGTCTTTAGAGGCATATATGGAACCAACCTTTTGTCCATGATACTTATGTGTCTATGTTTTTTTGCTAGCTTGGAGTATCCTTCTACTTCCACTTTTACTCTTTTGGCGACCTAGGATATTAGTCCTAGATTTCTTCTATGACAAGTTTGTTTAGAAAGAAATTGTCAAATTTTCTAGGGATCAAAACCTTATTTAATATGTTTGGTAGAATATTTTGAACTTGTTAAGAAGAACCTTGGTGGCTTAGTTTTATCTAGATGATGTCTTCAATCCTTACGATACTCTTCTAATAAGGTTAATAAAGCAAGTAAATGATCTCCTCGAGATTTTTTCAAAATTGATATAATGGCTATTTTTGTGGTATCCATGTTGCAAAGAGATAAGTGGAATTGGATGTGGTAATATCAATTTTGCTCACTTCTTTTTTTCCTACTACCATGGTGATTGACACCAATAATCTAATGGAGTCGTGTACACTCCTAGTGGCTCTTAAATAAGCTTGTGAGTTAGGTTGGAAGAAGATAACTTGAGATGAATTCTATGATATTTGTCACCCTTCTAAATAATGACATGATTCTTCTTAATCACAAATTGACTCCCTATCCTCTACTCAAACATTCACAATTTATTTCACCCCAAAATTATTTTAGGTTTGGTCTAACTAAATTATTTTATTTAGATTTATTATATTTTGTTATTTTCTTCTCCGTATTTTTAATCTTAGAAGTGATGTTTTGTTCCTTTCTTTCAATTAATAATTATTTTTTTCTAAAACAATAAATGAATAAAAATAAAATTATAAATCAAACCACAGCATACTACTAGTCGATATAGTATACCCAAAGATCCTTTATGGTTGTCTCTGTATGGAACTTAACCAACTTATAAGTATGGGACTTAACTACTTAGAGCTATTGTTCTAGCTTTTGGTTAGTAACGACACTCTGTAAATCGGTAAATTAAAATACTCTATGGATGAGTAGTACTCATACACTATACGTACCAATAAAATTGTACAACTCCAATTAAAATCTACAAATTTAATGTGAAATTTATTAATAAACTTTAAATTTTTTAAAAAAATTCAAAAAAAATAGTAATTAGAAGGTTGAGTGAGCCACGAGTTAAGGATAATTGAAGCATACAGCATAACTGTGCTCTTCTTATAATGCATTCTACAAGTAAAAAAAACACAAACTTGAACTCACATTCGTAGATTCCTACAATTTACCCCGATCTGCAACTTGTGGTCTTTTGTTTTTCGAGCAGAGAAAATGAGTAACAGCCGTACCAAATTCCTCCTTCCAAAATCTTGATTTTCACAGCACGTTGGGAGCTGCATTGAAAACTTTGACAGCCGCAAAAACCAAAAAACTCTCTGTGCACATCTTCCAACCATTTTGGTCAGTCAGACTAGCATTGAGAGAAGCATGGATTGATCAATCCAGTTGTGTTTCCTCGTTCTCTCTGTCATCTTAAAGAGTTCAAATTTTACAGGTCCGTCTTGCAAACGGCTATCCAGGCAGACAAACCGCACCTTTCCGTCTTGGAGTTGGGAGCAGGCATGGAATTTCAAATTGCCCATTGTTGGCCATTTTTTAGGGTCTGTAAAATGTAATAACTCCGCCTAATTATTAATATTAAGAGTCCCAATATTGATCAGAATCGTACTGGTAAATGTAAAATTAAAAAGTTTAGCATAACGTATGCAGAGTCTCTATTCGGAAAGAATAAACCGTTGGCACACGAACCATCTGAATCACACAGCTTTGGATACCCTGCACGGACAGGCATTTCCTGCTGCTGACCCAGAGTGCAAGGTAGTTTGTACATTTCAAATTCTTAGTAAAAATAGTAATGAGAATCTTTCGTCATTAATACTACGAATATGTCAATCCAAAATCATTATTGTTGTACGATACCTGATCTTGATGTTAAATTACTAAATCTCGTTTCCCTAATTTTTTGTTGAAACCAAAGTTTCTCCAATGGCTTCTTACAGTTGTACGCTCTCCGATTAAAATTGAATGTCATTATTTTTTGTGGATAATGAAAGATACGAGTTAAACTTTCCTGTACAACAATTTTTATTTCAATACAAAGGTATTTATTAAAGGCTGTTTTTTTAGGCCGCTGAACAACCATCGGTGCCCGTGAAACTGCGGGATATCATCCATTGGTCCATTATACATAACAATAATATTGGCCAGAAGTCCCTGTACATAGAGTACACTATATTGGTCTATAGGTAGTCATTTTGTCAAATTTAAAAGCCAAATAAACCCCAATTGCTGAGATCTCTGGTCGTAATGAATTGCCAATAGAAGTTTGGTGTTGCTGGCCGCTTCTCCAACAAGTCACATTTCAAAATTTAAATCAGTTCAAAAAACACACATTCAGTCCCAACATTCTTGACCTTTAATAAAATATCCCTTGTAATGCTCTTTAATGAAGAGTGGTGTAATTGTATTTCCAGCTCTCTTGTATTCTGATGATGGATCAAGATCTGAAATGTTGGCTCAAAAATACCATCGAATTCAGAAATCTAGAAACAAATCAAATTATGGATTTTCAAAATCTGATGTCATTAATTGTGTTTCCAGTTTCTAGATATATTAGAAATTTTGGAGTATTAATTTCAGACACTTTCTAGAAAACTACCTATCATGGAACACTGATTGCAAATGGCTTCTATGGGACGCCTAAGCCATCGAATTGAAAAATTTCTAATTGCAATAGCACAAAAGATCTATATGTTTGAAAGCCTATATATCTTCATTCTCAACATCACAGATTTAGAGCATATATGCTATAATCCCTGATCCCCTCGCAATTCAGAATTAATGTGTTTCAGCTATGAACACATGGAACTCAAGCTTTAGAAATCTAAGATTCACTATTTGCATAATTCCTTTCAGGGTTCTGTTAAAAACAAATAATGATACAAAAGACCAAAAAATGAAGGTCAAAACCTGAGACAAACACAACAGATAGTAGTACTTGAAACTGCACAAAGGACATTCATTAGTCAATGCCGCTTTCTCAAAACTCCTGCTGTCCTATCTCCTGTCAAAAACCTTGGAAGAGTCAAAAGAGAATTAACCCTGGTGACACCTTCAAGTGCAGACCACTCTTCATCATCAGCCACAGAAAGACAATCTGCAAGACTTCTGCGGGATTGAGACCTCTCGGGATGCTTCAATTCTGTCGATAATTCTACTATTTCTGCATTTTCTGGGTGGCTTTTCACACAATTAGCAGTTCTTACAGTATTTTGACGGCCCAGTGTGGGGCTACTTGCCTCTTGATCTTCAGGGCATTTATCTTCTGAAACAGTGACTGTCACTGCAATGTTATCTTTCATGGGGGTGAAGTCCTGTAATGTATCTTTCTTTGCTTTTGCCTCATGAACTATAGGAGAGTCACGAAGATAAAGGCACACTACTGCACAGTCATCTGTTTTAGATGTCGGATATTTCGCTCTCCATGCTCGAACAGCAAACTCTACCAGAGATCTGGCTGCTGTTGTTCGTGTGGGAGCTGATGCCACAATTTCCACTACTTCCTTGTTTGACAGCACATCCCATATCTGCACAACAATAAAGGCCAACATCATAAACAAAGAATGTCTAAGCTTGCTCTTAAAGCAAGGAGATTTTGGGGAAGAGAATAATGTGATTATGATGTATTGCACAAGCAAGGGAAATAAAACAGGGGTGAAGGATTGAATAAATTCTAAAGAACTCTTAATAAAAATATTTTATTTTACTCTAAAAAAACGTTACAGAGGAAAAGTGATATGAAATGTCCTTGTGTTTTTTATAAGGTTAGGTAAACCATCATATGAAATGTTTGTTCAATTTTCCCTGACTTAAGCTACAGTTAATTTTCCCTGACTTAAGCTACAGTTCTTAGTGATGGGATTCCAGCAGGAGGCACTTTCTGCAGCTAGTACCTGACTAGCTGTTGTCTTTCCAGCAATTGCAACTGCGTTCAATTGCTTTTTCCCTTTTGAAAAAAGAGAAAGGAGTTTCAGTGTTAATAGTTAAGTTCTAGGGGATTTGTAATGTATTGCTTTTCCTGTGTCATACACAGGAAAGAGGGATTTCACTCAGAGAATGTATACTTAATTGATATTGCTTCTGGATTTGACTGTTTGAGAGTTTTTTTAATCAACATTTTGGATCACGCTCCATGATCCATCATCCAAAATGATCAATCTTACCTCTCATTACTATCCTTATATCATTTTTATATCATTACTATCCTAAATTGTTCACCACTTATCAGACACCTGCAGAATCGAAAATTTATTCTGTAGTTTAAAAAAAATGTTCTTAATAAATCCTTAATTTCATCAGCGTTATTGCCTGAGAGCAGTTGTATCATAACCATATTCTTTTGAGAACAACAAATTGTTTTGATAACGTTCTGTATGGTTTGAGCTTGATTAAGATTGTATAACATTACTTATTGTGGGTGCAGTTTTTAGTATATTTTTATGGGATGGAGATGTACTGCATCTATACATGGATCTCTCCTTTCAGTTTATGGCAAAATTATAACCACATGAGTGCAATGAATTCAACATGGAATTAAGCATAATACATACCCCGTCAGTGGCCATCACAATGAACTCGTCTCTTTCTGTAAGGCGACGATATGAGATTTCAGGTACTGAAATTAAGCCAAAATCCTTCAAACAGAAATCTCCAAATGCCCTCGCCATTGCCAGACCAGGAGAGTCGTCATGTGGTAGCCAAACCCTTGGCACATCAGGCTCATCTTGCAGAGCAAAAACTCGTCCTTTGAATTGCTTAATTCTCTCTGACTCCTCTGGAAATGACAGAAAACTACAATAAAATAAATATTCACTGCAACAACGTGGTCTTATGATTTTCTACCATCTTATTCCTCTGGCCCTTCTCAAGAGAAAGAAATAACCAAATAAATGCTCCATTAAAAACAAAGAAAGGTTTTAATTTTATTCTAACAAGGCCTATGACTTTTCTTACATCTTACTTATCTTTAAAAAATTTGGTCTACAGGAAACTGTTTTGCATTCCCAGGAGACACAGATTTAAACGATTAATAAGGTTGGGCAATGTATAAACGGAAAAGCTAATGTATGCGAGGAGTGATAGAATCTGAGGACCTACTTGGAAGATTGGGCTTCAAATCCACAGTCAACTGCACTGCCATTAATGTATCATTTTCATCTCTTGTACCGAGGACAGCCCGTGAGTCCCCCACATTGCCCATCACCAGGTCCTCGCCCTGGATAATTTGGCAAAAGATATCAAGATATTCAGATTTCAGATTTTGATATGGGCTATATAGAATTAATTTAGAAAACAAAGCTTCAATTTTTGTACCGAATTTGAGAGGAGTACTCATGTTACAGTCTATCTATATATAATTTCATTAAGACCGAGAGAGCCACCTGGGTTTGCAAATCTTCCAGGTGCAAAATTGATGCTTTGCATTTTATCAAATCCCAGAATTGAACACAAGACCTAGCAAATCCCTACCTGTTTAACCAAAGTTACTGCCGTGGTTCCACTGCAAAAGCAATCAACGGTAGGATGTAACCTGAGCTCCTTATCCATAACCTTGAAAGCCTTGAGGAATGATTCTTTCCAGGCAGCAAACATTTCCGGGGTCTTCTCAAGGCCTTCCAGTTCCTCGCTTTCTTTCCATTCTTCATCCATGGTTAATGAGGCAGTCTCATCAGAATTCATGCTTCCAACGGAGCCATTCATATCGATGCTATTAGCTTCCTCAGCCCTTGCTTTTGCCGCTTCCCACTGCGAACACAGCTTCGAAGGCAGCGAGTCCCTCACTCTTTTTGCAACCAGATGACCAAACGGCCCGTGTCCATCGAATACTCCACA